>NC_055695.1:2414727-2654727 GCF_017639745.1 Melanotaenia boesemani | reverse complement strand
TCCATCCATCCATGCATCCATCCATCATCCATCCATCCATCCATCCATGCATCCATCCATCCATCCATCTATCCATCCATCCATCCATCATCCATCCATCCATCCATCCATGCATCCATCCATCCATCCATCCATCCATCCATGCATCCATCATCCATCCATCATCCATCCATGCATCCATCCATCCATCCATGCATCCATCCATCCATCCATCCATGCATCCATCCATCCATGCATCCATGTATCCATCCATCCATCCATCCATCATCCATCCATCCATCCATCCATCCATCCATCCATCCATCCATCCATCCATCCATCATCCATCCATGCATCCATCCATCATCCATCATCCATCCATCCATGCATCCATCCATCATCCATCATCCATCCATGCATCCATCCATCCATCCATGCATCCATCCATGCATCCATCCATCCATGCATGCATCCATCCATCCATCTATGCATGCATCCATCCATCCATCCATCCATGCATCCATCCATCCATCATCCATCCATCCATCCATCCATGCATCCATCCATGCATCCATCCATCCATCCATCCATCCATGCATCCATCCATCCATCATCCATCCATCCATCCATCCATGCATCCATCCATCCATCCATCCTTCCATCCATGCATCCATCCATCCTTTTTCTATCGCTTATCCAGGGTTAGTTTGCAGGGGCACCAGTTAATCAGGGAAGCCCAGACCTCCCTCTCCACAGCCACTTCCAGCTCATCTGAGGGGAACCTGTGGAATTCCTAGGCCAGATGAGGGAAGTTGCCCCTCCAGCGTTTCCTGGGGCCTCCTCTGACGGGACATGCCCGGAACACCTCACCAGGGAGGAGTCCAGATACCTGGCTCCGCTGGATGTGGAGGAGCAGCTTTTCTACTTGCAGCCCTCGTGGATGACCTAGATTCTCACCCTGTCTCGAAAGGACAGCCCAGAAATCCTGTGGAGGAAATTTATTTTGGCCACTTGCATCTGCAGTTACATCCGCCTGGCTGGGCCCCGCCTGGAAAAGCCACAAGCTGCCCCCTCTGAGTGGGCTCACCACCTGCAGGGAAGGCTTTTCTGAGGCAACTCAGGACATTTTGGGATAATAAATAAGAATTTGAAACAAACTAATATCAAGAACTATAAACTGAACTTAATATTTAAGGAACAAGACATAAATCTAAATGTGCAACAAAAGATGAACAAAGAAGACCAGCAAACCAAAATTAACCCGAATATTTAATATCAGTTGATTAAAACAAGACAGAAATCCTGCAGACTGTGACATAAACAGCTATCAGCTCACATTTAATATGAGATATTCATACATGTGGAGGAACATAAAAAAGTCATGCATGTTTACTTTTGCATATAAGATATTAGATAAGGCTTTTACAGCTTAAATGCAGCATTCATTGTTCTAATTAAATCTGGTTAACCAAAGACACCACAGCAAAGATTATCTACTGTATAATAGATAAAGCATAAAGAAAAAAGACACCACAAATATACGGAATAACTTATAAACAGGTTTTGACCTTTTAACCCTTTAGGTGCCAGAGTTTTTAAAGTTTTCAAGGCAGACTGTAAAGGAGTGAAAATGTTGAAAATGAACCAGAGTTTATGATGGCAGTAAAATTACTCATTTAATTTCATACTGTATCATCAAAGGTTGGAAGCGTAATAAATTCCATAACTTTCACTATGAACTATCACTATAAATATATGAAATCATTCAGTTTGGTATTTATCAAATCTTAGTTTCCAAAATCCCCAGTTGTCCCATCAAATTGTCTGATACACCCCTCTTTTCCACTCCTGCTGCATCGAGCACATACAGAAAATCTCATAAATTTTGGAATTCTGCCTCTGACCTCAGTTAGGTAAAGTCTCAGAGTTCACATCTCCCACTTGTTCTGATTTAGATATGTTATTTTTATGAACGGATGCGGCATGATTTATAACAGAAGCATCACTTTTACTGTCGCTAGATGACCAATCATCATCCTCAGGAGGCACATAATCCCCTCCAGAATCAAAGATGCTGATAGATAGATTTTGCGAATTTGGCACTTAGAGGGTTTAAAAGCAAGTTAGCGTTAGATAAAAATTCCTTCATGATGCTGATATAATATTATCTCTATAAAAACCTAAAGCAGCTGTTAACACACAGATGTGCAGCCTGTGTTATCAGGAACTCACACAGACTCAGAATCTGGCAGGTTTTCTAGAAACTCCTGGATCTCTCTGCACATTCTGTTTCTGCCTCGTTCGCTGATCCTCTGCAGCGAGTTGATGCTGTTCTGCCGGAAGAAGGACTGATGAGGTATCTCTGCTGCCTTCATGTGATACTTAATCGACTTCTGACCCTCCTTTCGATCAAAGTGTAAGTATTTTGCGTAGCAGTGATAGAGCATCTGCTTGTCTTCAGGTTCCAGATCTCTCTTCATCATCTCCTGATACATCTGCTCTGCTTTCATCAGGCCATGACCAGACTTAGCATACATGTTTGCGAGGTCAACCTCCTTTATGAGAGAGGAATCAGGGTAAAGAGAGACCACCTCCTCATGCAGACTGATGGCTCTGCTGATCATACTTTCACTTGGACGACTTTCTTTATAAAAAACTATCCTCCATCTGTAGCTGAGGGCAGCACACCTCTTCAGGTATCGCTCATCTGGATGCTTCTTCAGGGCCTTTTCTGCCAGGTCAATGGCCTCATCATAGCAGTCGAGCTGCCTGTACACCCTCATCAGGGTTTTGATGCCGCTGTAGCTGCTGACAGGATTCATTAAAATCTTTTCTTCCAGCTCATCTGCTTCATCTTTGATTTGCTCTCTTCTCTTGGCTCTTAGCAGCAGGTCGACAGCAGCAAGGTACAGGTTGTCTGGATCCTCCTCTCGGGCCATTCTCATTTCCTCCAACATGCCAACATCCTGGTCTGTGTCACTGTGTTTATAAGCACCCACCAACGCCAGCACACGGCTGGTCTGCCATGACACCATCTCTGGCTTCATCCTGACGGCTCTCTGGAAGTAATCTGCAGCCTGCAGCTTCTTGTCTTTGTCAAACTTCATCAGGGTCCAGGCCTTCTCAGCACACACCTCTGGGTGGAGCTCATCCTGGATTGGAGGCGGGTGTTTCTCCATCAGGGTGTCCAGCTTTGACAGGTACCTTTGGCTCTGACTGTCTTCACCCAGATGTTGGTGCAGCCATGCCAGGTTCCCGTAGTTCACCACCAACCAGGGACCCTCATCTGCATCTCCCAGCTGGTGGAAGGTCTCAGTGGCCCTGCTGAAGAAGTCCCGGGCCTCTTCAATGAAGCCCAGCTTGTAATGGATGAACCCCTGCAGGTTGTAGATGTGACCCAGCCAGATGTTTCCACCATCAGTGCCGATGTCCACCAGTGCGTCCCTGACACGGAACAGTTTGGACCTGTTGGCATCCAGATTCCAGGTGAAGTGACACTCCAGGGACTCCAGTTTGGACTGACTCTGAGCAGCACTGAAAAACATTTTAAAAGACAAACATTAATCATCAGAGGGTTGATATAATCTGCTCTGACACTTTCAGAACAAACTGGAGTAAGGAGCATTAAAAAGGCATCAAGAGAAAATAATTATAAGTATCGATTAACACGACCTGATGGTGCATTACGGATGTACCAGATACACTGATGTGTGAGATCAGAGCCGCTGCCATCATCTGGGTGGCCTCTAAGCACAGCTGCTAACAGTGTTGTGCTAGTAACTGAAAAAAGTAACTAGTTACAGTTATTACGTGCTTCATTCAAAAAGTAACTCAGTTACTTTGTTGATAACTTGGTGTGAAGTTAAAAGTAACTTTTTAGTTACTTTTGTAAAAGAACATTCTTAAACATTTTCCCATTGATATCCTTATAATTAAATTTGACCACAATGTTGTAGGAAATATCAAATAAACTCAAAGAAAAAATGTAGTTTTTCAACACAAATTTATTTAAATTAGGCCAGCAGATTATTTGAAAAATAAATAAATAAATAGAAATAAAGAGTAATATAACAGCTACTTGCTGTTATAACTCTAATATAACAGTTACTTTCTCCTCTATGCTGCATGTTGAGTCTCCATTTCTCCTGTTTATATATTTTATGTACATATTTCTTTAGTTATTCAGGAGCATTATCACGTCTCTATGTCAAGTAAAGTCGTGCGCATGTGTGGTAGGGGCGTGCCAGTTCGGACGCTGCGGTAACCAAGGAAACGGGGCTGTGGACACTAGTTCCTGATAAAAAGGACTGCTGTATTCACGTTTCCGTTCCACATCCAGGGGTTATTGCTTTGTGGACAGCTGTGAGAGAACCACAGAGAGAATTCACAAAGGAAGCGGACTCAACATCAGGGTCTGACGACAAGCGAAAAACAAGCGAACCTCGATCGATTCTTTTGAACGGCTCTTTTAAATGAACGCTGAGAACTAAGTCGTAGTTGTAAGATGTTCTTTTCTTATCTACAAATGCTGCCTTCACATGTGTGCCGTCATGGGAGACTGATGCCCAACACGCTTCATCACATGAATGCATCTATGGGTAGAAAGTATTGATCAGAAACAAATGCTGAGTTCACTCTAAAACATTTACTCTGTTGGTATTTATATTTTTCTTGTATTTTTTTTCTGTTTAATATAAGCTTGTATAGTAGATTTTATATAGGTACGTATTTATTTTTAATTATTCTTGTGAGTTTTTTTTGCATTACTAAAATCCTCTTGTGTGGAAAATGTTGGAGTAAAGTTGTTTTACATGGAAGTTAATTGTAGCCTGATTATTTTTGTTGTACCACAAAGTTGTTTTGTAAAGTAAAATCCAAATTAGTGATCCCACTGTGAAAGCAACCACATCAACGGCTACAATGTTAGTTTTGTATTGTTTATGTGGGCCAACATAGTTCATATTGTAACAGACTGGGACATATTACACCTAACTGTCATGTTAACATTGTTACCATGGTTACAGAATCACTTCAGCTGAGATACAAATATTCTGTTATTGTAGTAGTGACATTTAAAGAATGTCACTAAACATGTAAGATGTGTCCCAATTCAGGGTCTGCACACTTCGAAGTGCGGATTCGTCGGCTACATACGTCATCGTGGCGCCAAGCACCTAATACGAAGGAGCCTCTGACTCCACCCTACAAATCCGCCCTTCGTTTGGCCTCAAATGAAGGCTGCTGGTGGCTCATCCTTTGTGGCCTCTTTTCTCCCAGAATTCATTTTGCACAAAACGGTGACGAATGAGCGACCAAAACAAGTACATTAAAAACATGCTTGTTAAATGGTGGCATAAAATTTCTGTAATGTTTGATATTCATGGATTTTTTAAGGGGTTAAAGGTGATAGCTACAACTTTTTCATCAAAAAAATTATTTTTTTTCAAAAATAATACATCAATAGAATGTCTAAATGGGTGCAGAATAAAATTTTGACAGGTCCAAAGTATATAAATATTTACATTTGGTTGCAATGCCAACGTCTACACTAAAGGATTCTAAGCCAATAGAATTAGTCAGTTGATGTCACGAGAGGCGGAGCTCCAGAGTTGCCAGATCGATAGCGCTGTCTAGAAATGGCATCTACCCGTTACATTTCTCAAATTAAAGTGGACCAAAAACAAAGCAGGACGAGGGTGAATATTAGTCAACCATTTGGTGCCGACTGAAGGAAAAGCTAAAAAGCCACACGAAGGTTGCCGCTTTGCTAATGCTAATTAATGATTAGCCTTACTGTAACATTTCTCATGCTCATTAACGGTCCACCGGTACTGGAAACTGGCACAGGCAGATTTGGTCATGTTCGTTTGTGGTGAGTTTTTTCTTCTTGTAGTTTTCATTTCAAGCTGCTGCTTGGTGAATACGGTTAGCTTTAGCTCATCCATATGGAGGGGCTCAGAGTAGAGTCGCTGCTCCTCCACATCGAGAGGAGCCAGATGAGGTGGCTCGGGCATCTGGTCAGGATGCCTCCTGGACGCCTCCCTGGTGAGGTGTTCCGGGAATGTCCCACCAGAAAGAGGCCCCGGGGACACCCAGGGGAAGACCCAGGACACGCTGGACGGCTGGCCTGGGAACGCCTCGGGATCCCCCCGGATGAGCTGGTGAATGTGGCCTGGGAGAGGGCAGTCTGGGTTTCCCTGCTGAGGCAGCTGTCCCCGTGACCTGACTCCGGATGGAGCTCAGATGTTGTCTTTTGTTTTATTTTCCATTTTGTCTTTATGGTTGTGGTAATTTTATTTTTATTATGTTTGATGTTTGGTGGCATTAGTTTCTTTAAATGAATTTATTAAGATTTTCTCATCTCACAGTTCTATGCTGTGATTTTGTGATACTGGTGTCATAATGCGGAAACTGGCGCTACTGGTCTTGGGCTACATCTGAAACTCTACTTTGAGAATGAAGTATCTTATGCTCAGCTTTATACAGTTAGACTTAATTAAAATGACATAGATTAGGATAATTCTGGGATACAGTTTAACCAGACTGCAATTTGCTAAGAGTAGTGAATTGTGTTGATTTAAGGCTGACAGAGGTTTTACCATATAAGGTTCTTAGGGTCTTAGGTGCCCTGAAGACCGGATTTAGCCCAACACACATATGTGTTTTCACAGGATTGGTCACTTCAGGACTTCAGGAATGTCTTTGAAACATATATAAGGATGCCTTACACATGTTTTCAGGGGGATTCTCAAAGTTGGCCAGAGACCTCACGGAGATGCATATCTGTTTAAGATGTCGCTTTTTGTAATAAACCATCGTTTTTTATACATCTAGCTGATGTCCGGAGCTCTTCTTTTTATCTGAAAGTATTTCTGTCACATCACCTGCATCCACAAAATAAACAACAAGAACTCCAGGAGAATATAAAACTGTGCATCACTGGGAATAATTTTCTCAATTTAGGTCAATTTTATTTCTATTTCTGCCCGTTATTCTGGCTGTTAGTGCAAATAGCAGATTCTTTTATAAGAAAGTCTCTCTCTTCACAAAGTTTAGATTTTTCTTTTTCTTTTTAAATTTAATAGCATTTTATGCATATGGTTCTGATGTTAGTGGGTATCAGTAGAAATGATATATTTATCTGAAATGAACCTCAACAATCACACACACACACACATATATATATACCCTCCTGACTACCAGTATAAATTTGTCCTCTGTGGAGGACATTTGTAAAGCTGAATATACCACATTTATAGGGGTGGGGCTTTGGGAACATCCTGTTTTTCCTCAAGGAAAATGGCATCATTACCACAATCACATTTCATAAGAAGAGGAAAAGTAAGTGCATAACTTCTTTTTGTGCAAATGTAGTCCTGAAGTATTATTGTAATATTTCTTTATGATATCTCTTGAGAACACATTAAACCATTTTCTAAATGAATATAACAACATTTTACCACAACATAAGTTTGAGAATTGTCTTCTGTAGTGGACATTTGTAGCTATTTCCTGAATTTTGTTCTGTATTTTTCAATTAAGAAGAAGGAGTTTTCTCATTACCCTTCAAACAGTCGGAAAAAATTTTTTTCTGGTAGTCAGGAGGATATATATATATATATATATATATATATATATATATATATATATATAGCAGTTGTGCTTAGGGCACCCAACTTGCTTAGCAGCAGCCCTGAAACCAGGCAACGATCTCTGTTGAGAAACTGCAAGCTCATACAGATCAATATCAGTCTTAAACTTAGACTCTACAGTGTAATAATCGCAAAAAGACTTGACAATTTAATCCCAGATATAAATGTTGGTGATAACGCTGAGAAGACCATCTGGTTTTAAAGTGAGGTGTTTAACAGAGGATTTCAGCTTCTGCACAGTTTTATCTCATAAGGAAAAACTGAAAAGACAGACAGAGATAAGGATGGTAAGAAGGAAGGTAGGCAAGACATGAAACATATCACATAAATAAAGATGAATGAAAGGACTGAAAGGACAGTAAGGGAAAAGGAAGGGAATAAAGGAGGTAATCTGATGGATAAAAATTTGTTTAAAAAAAGGAGGAAAGATGGTTAAATAAACAAGAAATTAATAAAAAACTTTATCAAATATGCTACTAACCTCATCGTGTAGCCGTTTTCTGTGAATGTAATTCTTTTATGTAGCTCTTACACCCAGGAGCTTCTCCAACGTGTGTGATAATCTGAGGCTGTCTGACGGCGTTTTATAGGCGGAGCTTTGTCGCGCGAACACAGGAAACGCGAGCTCACCATCGAGGCGCAGACTCGTCTGGACGAGTTTAAAGGATGAACTGGGGAAATGACATGTAAACAGAGAGAAAATAAAACACGACGTTGAGGGAAATTGCAGTATAAAGTTAGTCGCTCTGAGCGCAGGTTCGTGCGACCAAACGAAGCGACGTCGCGGAGGTTCAGGCGAACTTAAAGTCTCGTTTTCCCAGAAATGGAAACTGAACACAAAAGGAACAAGCGTGGGGCAAATTCCTTAAGCAGATTTTACAGTTACACTTTGATTATCATAAAACATCATACCAGGAGTAAATATTCAATATTGAATTTAATACAAAAAAAGATTCTTTAACCGTCTGCTCGACCGTTTAGAGCACATTTTTAAAATTAAGATTTGTATACCAAAAGTTAGTGTTATCCCATTACTGTTTCAAATTAGGCCATTCCACCCACCTACACACACAGTTTTTAGATTTTCACTTTTACTTTTTCTTTTCTTTTTCTTCTTTACTTTTTCACTTATTTTTCTTTGGAACTCTGAATATCATTTCAATATATCCAGAAAGACAACAACTTTTTTTGTTGTTTTAGGGGAGGCCTACCTACAACAAAAACTACAATAACATTTCATCGCCACGTTCGTTTTTGTTATTCAGACCATGTCAAATATGTTATCTCATATAAAAATGAGCATTTTAAAAGTTGTTTAAAATTGTACATATTGTTCATAATTTTAAAGTGTGTATCTTTCACTTTTGGAGATACATGGTTCTTAATTTACTTAAATGAATTTCTATCTATTGTTTGTAAGGTGACTATAATACGCGTTCACAAGTTACGTTTAAACCTGCGCACTTTACGTAAGCACGTACGGTGGAACGTTTCCTGTATGCGGCTGTAATGGAGGAGCTGAAAGAGGGACCCGCTGCTCAGCTACACCAGGAGGACGTCGTTAACAAACGTCAGTAAACTGCATCACTTTCACGTTTACCCTCTGATTTTGTGACGGGAATGTGTGTCTTAAATGTTGCGTCAGATATCATCCACGCAGCGCAGTGAATTCCCGCAGAAATCCAGTTTGTAACTGCGGAACTGGACGCGGGCCTCACCACGGAGCTCCGCCACAGGACCTAAACAGTCAACAACAACAGCCCCGGAGGCGCCGGAGGACACATTAGCTGAACGGCTGTTTGTTGGCGGCTGCTGCCACGAGAGCTGCGTTATTCGGAGATGATTAGTCGGTGGTTTCTAACGTGGTTTCTACTGTAGTTTAACGTGACACGGTTTCATCGCGGAGCTGCACTACATGGCCGCGGAGCCGCTAAAACGGTCCGAGTCGGCGGGATTCACGTCCGCACAGCCGCTGCCTTCATCATGAGTAGTTTTTAACCGAGGAAGCCCAGATTCATTATGATTATAGACCTGCAACAACAAACCGCCGTTCTCAGATCCTGAGATCAGGATGAGATCAAACCACCAGCTCCGTTTTATTCTAAAGCTTAATTACAAGAAAAGCAGAGAAAGCTACAGTTCTGTCTATCCTACAAGTGAAAAATGACATTGTTAAGAACGAAATGCATGCATATTAAGTAAAAAAAAAGTCAGTTTGTAATTATTGATAAGATATAGAGTGACTTTATATTCAGTTGTCCAGTTTCTGGAATATTTAGCTGCTTTTTGTTGTCTTACAGCTTTAGAGGTAGATCTTTAAATAAAACGCTTTAGTTGTTCATTTATTACCCTCAGCATGCAATAATCTAACAAATATTTGACTTTATTACCATAAAAAGTTTTTATTTCACTGTTTAAGTTGAATTAAAGTAAGTTAGTTCTCTGTCTGAACCCTGCACATACATGCCATTTTATTAAAAAGCCTGCAAAAACGCCTCCTGAAGGCGCCTTAAATGTCACACAGCTTGGTGATTTAACAAGAATAAGGCTTCAGTATGAAAACACACTGACAATGATGACAAGTATCTGCAATTTACACAGTTTACATATAAATCACTACACAGCACTGTGTTCTGCCAACCAGCAGAAAACCTTTGAAAAGGCTTCAAACTTCCAAGATTTTGGGGGGAAATCTGTACAAACTGAGTCCACTTTATGTTAACATTACAGTCATAAATTATTCGTCAGTCTCTGATAAATAATATACCAGGGATGTACGTGCTGCTGCTGTAATGTTGAGTATTTCCTGACCATGAAGAAAATGAACATATTTAGTTCACAGCTACAACGTATGCAGTGCAGAAGAAAAAAGGGTCAGGATTGTATTCTTTTCATGGTCATTATCATTATTTTACCTTTTATTTAACCAGGAAGACCCTCAAAACTTCCCTCTTTGTCAGGGTAGACCTGACCACGAGGGCCCGTCATGCCTGCCAACACATTCAGAAACAGAACAAAATAAAGACGCAAAACCCAAAAATCCTCCTTAGAGCAGCTTTGACAGGCTTCACTTCACTTACTTCAGAATAAATTGGCCAAATCTAAATTAAATAAATTGTATTAAATGTAACTCTAGTTAAAATGTAAATCTGACATGTTTTCTTGTTGTCTCTGCCTGTGAAGGTGAGGATGATGAAGATGCACCTGCAGCTGCTGACCATGCAGTGCAAACTGAAGCTGCTGCAGACAGCGACACCAAACCCTCGACCACAACCACGGGTAACTTACCAGAGACCGCTGCTGCAGTGGGAGTTTGTCTGCAAACCTTAAATGGATCAAAAACGTGGTGATGAGTAAAAATTCTTCTTCTTCTGCTGCAGAGAGACACATCTCCATCCAGGCTAAACTGGAAGGTCTGGAGATGCTGGTGGACCTTGATGGAGGTGAGTTCAGCTCTTCAGGAAATCCTCAGTTTCCTTTAAGAAATTTTATAAATCAGGAGAAGAACGGAAACATTTCCATTTGTTGATGATGATGAACGTAAATCTGATTTTAATGTTATAGTTGATGGTAAACTATTTATTTATTAAGAATTAAGGTTTTATATTAGTCAGGAATGCACTGATACTGACACCTGTATAGAGTATCGGACCGATACGCTGTGTGTGTACTTGTACTCATTGTACTTGTATTCATAAAAGTGCTCCAATACTACAAAACCGATACCAGTGTGAAAAGCTGGTGCTGTCAGACTTAACATGTTAATGCCGAGAGATCAATCTGTGGAACCGACTCACATGTTTTATAAACGCATTAACACATAAACCAGGTGAAAAGTCCGAGGCTGACGCTCCTGTTAGCAAACGAGGCATCATAGCACTGCTAGCTGACCACAGCCGTCCTCTCCGAGTCCAAACAGCCGTCGCTAACCAGCCCAACAGACTGCTAGAAGAAAATGCTGTTTACCAGCAGCTGGAGGAGGTGGAAACTTTAACCAGGAAGCTAAAGGCTAAGCTACCTGACCAGGAGATGAGAGTTCGGCTGGTTGGGCTCTCCGAGGGAACCTACGCGGTTCTTTTCTAAACTTCTGCAAGAGACCGTGAGGAAATCTTCTCGTCCACGCCCGAGCCGGACCGGCTCACCGCAGCGCGACCCTCACACCAAAGCCACGACTGGTTGTCCGCTGCTTCCACCACTTCCAGAAGGGAACAGCTGGTCCGGGAGGCTCGGAGGAGAGGTGCGCCGCTAGGCAGGGTCGTTCATTCAGAGTCGATGAAGCCAGCTCTGCTGTACCCCCCAGCCTTCGCATCACCCAGCAGGACGAGTCCGGTCAGTTGCTGAGGCCGAGCAGTTCATCCCAGCTTGTGGAAAACGCTCCAGACTGTTTACTGGATCAGTTCTGGGGTTGAAAGTATAACCGAACCTGGAGATGATCATTATTAGTATTCTCCTTTTTATTTAACTTGGTCTCCTCTACCTGAACATGGCATGTATGTACTTTGTTACATCCGTGAACAGAATCCACAAAAAAACACGTTTTCCTGCTTTTTTCTGAAGATTCGGACACTTTTCCAGCCGTACGTGTAGAGTACGTCTGCAGGAGGACTCATGATGTAACAAACCATTAACCAGTGAGCTGTAACAGGATTTATTAGTGCTGGTACTGATACTCGGTGTCAGCAAGTACTCACATGTAAGTACTTGTACTCGGCTTGTGAAAATGTGGTATCGGTGCGTCCCTAATATTTGGTTTAGGATCTTTTTTTCTTTCAGGGTGCAATGATCTGATCTGGACAAATATTAGAGATGTTGATGAGAAACTTTAATGAGAAGATGGAGAAAAAGCTTTTTAGAAATATTGTTTTAGTTTATTTTTCTGCCTCAATCAGATAAAAAGAAAAAGTCATGAAATGTTTTACAAAATAGGCTTCATAAATAAAAAGAAATATTTGTTTACCCATCAGTTTAAACATGTAGGCTGTTTATTTTTACAATAAATCACTTATTTAAGAATCTCATGAGCTAAAGTCATTATTTAATTTTGACTAGAAGACCTCCCACTGGCTGAAGACTAATTCTGGTCTGATTCCCGTCTGTTCACCTCACACATCACATTTTACCAGAAATGATTTAAATCTGTTTGAAGCTGATGTATAAAGCTCATAGGAAATATTTACCATCAATAAACAAAAAAGGTTAGAAAAAATAAAATTTACCTGCATTTAAAAGGTTCTTTATAAAACCAGGATTTGTTTCGAGGCAGGTTGTGGAAAAATCTAGATAAGGAAAGAAGCAAAATCAATTATTAAAAATAAAGACCTGAATCTAATGAAAGAGGTTCGTTGTTTGGTTCTGTTTTGTGTGTCATGCTGACCTGCAGCTGGCTTTAATTACACGTAACAGTTAAATAAATTCGATGTGTTACTGGTTTAATTGTTTGTGTGAGAGAGCAGATTACACACAAGTTCTTCTTTCTGCTCCTTTTCATTCAAGTCTTGGAAATTTATATTGTTTGTTTATTTCATCCATTCTTCACTAAACTAAAGAAAAAATGCATGGATGGCCTTTTTAAGGACATTTTGAAGTTTTTAGGTGTATTAAGATAATGTTGGCTGTGATTGTTCCCGAGACAAAGGACGTGTGTTTTCCAGCCATATGCGCTGTAATTTACATCTAAATGAGATGTAAATTACATTAAAACGACCTCCTGCTTTAAATTAAAGTGAAAAAGTTTTTAATGTCCCGTTATTTAGGAAACCCATTAAAGCTTTATAGAATAAATCACAAATTATTGCCCCTCCCCCGTCGTCTGCTACGGTCACTCTTTACAACAAATTGGCACCTTTGTTAAATTCATCGTTTTTTCAGCTAAAACGATGCGGATGTGTCGTTGGGAACGGCCTTTTAGTCGAAATGGTTTAAATGAAAACAATGTGGTGGATTTTCGCCAGCAGTCTGTAATTAAAACTGCCGTCTTAAGGGTTAAATGTTAATTGTGATTAATTAAATCATAAAATACAAAAGAACCCATTCACGGATAAAACTACAAATCTTGTATTTTACAGTGTAACTGTTTCTTTCTGTTAACGGAGCGTTTGGCCTGACCTTTTCTATTTGAAGAAAGAAAACTGCAGTAGAGGTTTTTTGCGGTGCTGCAGGTTCCTGCTGTAGATCTGGATTCTTTGGCTCAGACACAGAAAACATGGAGGTTAAATGCTGCTTTTCAGCTTGATGGCCATGGCCGGAACAGATGCAGAGGAAATAAACCAGAATGATTCTTTAAGGGAAAACCTCCAGTTAACTTCCACGTTTAGACTCTAAAATGTTCAAATTTCCTTAATTTCCTCAAACACTGTTTGTAAATGAAGGAACTCATTGAAAGGACATAATCAGGTAATGGATCCATGTTTTGGTGTTTCCCCACCAGCGGGCCGGAAGTCGTGTCCTCTGTGTCCGGAGGAGAAATTTAAAGCCTGTTACAGCCACAAGCTGCGTCGACACCTGCAGAACCTCCACTGGAAGGTCTACGTGGAGTTTGAAGGTAAGAAGCTGGAAAAATCTCCCGTTTGTCCAGATTAGAGCATCAGTCTGAGATCAGGACCTCATCATGTCCTCCTCATCATCAGACTGGTTGATGAAGGCTCGTCCGTGAGCCTGAGAAGAGCAGCTACAGTCACATTTATGTTTATATTTATTGTATATTCATGCTCGGTAACTCGGATGTGCATCTTTAGAATTTTTTGAGGTGCGTTGATTTATTATCTAATGTGGACTTGATCTGAATCATTAGATGAACAGCAAGGTGTCAGGTATGTAATAAATCCTGAATCCTGAACTCAACACGGACATGTTGATGAGTTAAAATGATCCGTAGGTCTGAAGCATCTGAAGCAGTAGACGACACAGTTACCAAACCGGCTTTTTTAACCCTCGTGAGTCACGTCAGTTCACTTCTCTCTCCCAGAATCTGCAGAAATCACGTTACACATGAATCTTTCTTTCTACTTTTACTCAAATTGCTCAGTCAAATTCAGTCCTAATCAAGACTACCAAATATGTAATTATTTTAACTCTTTAAATGCCAGTTTCATCATATAATGTGACTTCTTATGGGGAAAAAAATCACATGAAATTATTATTATTGAGGACTTTTTGGTCCTTTAATGGCCCGAAATGGTAGTAAATTTGTCCCCGGTGTCGTGTTTACCGTTCAGAAAAAATTAAATTAAAAATAAAAAGTCTTGCAATGCAAACACTATTACAAAAAAAAACACAACAACCCAAATATCATCCCATATCCGAAACACAACCAGAATGCTGGCCAGAAACAACCAGAGCTGAAAGATGACATGATGTGTGGGTTTCTGTCTCCACAGGATGGTTTCAGCTCTGCCAGCTGCCTTACAGAAGCTGGACCGATGAAAGCCAAATTTAAAATCACTGTACATGTTAAACCCAGATTTGTGACTTTTGGCCTTACATGCAGAACAGCATCTCTTCGGTCTACTTTTAATCAAAATTAAAGAAGTTTACAGACATCCTTTCCAAGTTTTAATGTCATCAAGACCAACAAGAAGTGGTTTAACTGAGAATCTTCAGTTTTAATAGAAGGTAAACCCGATCATCATCATCATCAGCAGGCAGGAAGGAGACACCGTGTTTAACAGAGCAGGTTAAAAAATAAGCCATGTGGGACCTCACATAGCAGCGAAGTGGAGGAGGATTCAGAACCATAAAAGTTCTGCCTGCCAGATTGGACCTGAACCATTTCTGAGCAGGACCACAGATGTCCACTAGATGCTGTAAACGAGATGATAACATGACCTTTGACCTCTGTCTTTTAACAGGCCAGAAGATGTGCATCTGCCACCTGCCCTGCAGAAATCTGAAGCCGAGTCTCAGCGGAGACCTGGTGAGACGCTCAAACCGTCTGCAGAACGACAGCATTAATAATTACACCTCTTCTAAGTATTACTCTTCTACAGGCTAATGTTTCTGCACTTTTCTCTAAAATAACGTATTTTCCCTTCCCTCCCTCCCTCCAGGCGTCGGGCAGACACATGGCTCATTACCACTGCGTGGTCTGTTCTGTCACCATCGCTCGAAAGACCGACATGATCAGCCACCTCAAACGCCACGTCAACAAAGGAGAGACCGAGGCCAGCTACTCCGGGAACTCGGACGTACAGTTTGAAGAGCGGAGTAAGAAACGCAGAGTTCTCCGTTAAACGCAGCAGCCGTAACACCTCGAACACTTAAAGTAAAACTGTCGGGTAATTCTGAGCATCCAAACATCTGTTTGTAGTCCAGTAAGCGCTCTTCTCGGCTCCAAAATGGACAGAGTTGCTTAATTTAAGTGTTTAACCATCAGCTGAGTTGAGCTTTAAGACCTGCCTGGAGCTGGAAGGAGCAGGGGCCACTGGCTCTAAGTGAAGGTTGAGAAACATTTAAAAGCAGAACAAAACAGAAATTGTGAGATTATTGAGCTTCTGTTCCAGCTGGAAGCTCAGATTTGACTCGTTAAAGCTGTTAACCAATGAGGAGCTCGTCTCTGTGTCAGCAGCTCCGTCGGGTCAGGACTACGAGATCATGAAAGAACTGGGAACAAACGTCCAGCTCCTCCCGAACCACACCACCCCGCAGAAGAGCGACACCTACTTCAACCGAAAGATGAAGACCAACAGGTCGGAGGCACGCTAACTCTGGATCTACGTCCACTCTGAACCCCAACCTCCACTCAAGCTGTGTGTTTGTCTGTTTGTGCTTCAGGCAGCTGGTGTTCTGTTCGCTGGCTGTTCTGGCCGAAGAGAGGAACCCACTCGAGTGTCTGGATGCTTTTGGAGCCACAGGTGGGTCCACTGGCTCTGATTGTGTGAGCAGCTATTTACTGATGAACCATGAGTGATGGAGGTTTGATCTCGTCGGAGGTCAGCGCCTCAACATCTGGACGACTTTTCTTTACTTGAGCTCAAAATGTGAAGCTTCAGTCCTCTAATGACTGGAAAGGGTTGGAAATTTGTCCCTGGTGTCCTGTTGACCTTTAAGAAAAATCTAAATTGGAATTTCTTCAAAAGAAACACTTCCTTACATAAAAATCCTCCCACAGGGAAACACGAGCAGAGCGGAGCCGAAAACGTCCACGATGGCCAACAAAAGTTAAAAGTTGTCGCTCTGATTTCTGAATGAACGTTAAAATACGGTGAAAAAGTTGAAACACATGTTTAAGGAGAGTCATCGGTGTGAGAATGGACTTCCTGCCCCATAAAGCTCCATTTCCTGTCTGTTCCACCTCGCAGGCATCATGGGCCTCCAGTGGGCCAAGCACCTTCGTAACGCCGTCAAAGTCACCATCACAGACATCAGCGACACCTGCGTGAAAATGATCAAAGAAAACTGCGAGCTGAACCAAATCCGGGTGGACGGAGGCTCACGAGGCCCCCGATGGCCCGACAGGGAGGCCGAGACGGCGCCCATCGCTACTGTGGAGGTCACCAAGATGGACGCCAACGTCATCTTGCACCTGCGGCCTTTTGACTACATGTAAGTGTTCAGAGAAAAGAAAAAAAAGCTGTTTTAATCATTAAAAGTTTTCAACTTTCTTTTAATCACTGGGTCTTCCAGCCACCTGGATCCATTCGGCACAGCTGTGAACTACCTGGACGCCGCCTTCAGGAACGTCCGTAACCTCGGCATCATCTCTGTGACGTCCACGGACACGAGCTCCCTCTACGCCAAGTCGCCCAACGTCACCCTGCGCCACTACGGCTGCCACATCGTACGCACCGAGTACTACAAAGAGTTGGCTGCACGCATGGTGGTCGCCACCGTGGCCAGGTAGGCCCGCTCACCTGAAGCTCCTCATCGCCGTCTAAATCCAACCCGAGCCTAACGCTGACTTCCTGCTGCAGAGCGGCGGCGCGCTGTAACAAAGGCATCGAGGTGCTGCTGGCGGTGGCGTTGGAGCACTTCATGCTCGTGGTGGTGAGAGTCCTCAGAGGTCCGACACAAGCAGACGAGTCGGCCAAGAAGCTACGAAAACTGGTCCACTGTCAGTGGTGCGAGGAGAGGGTCTTCCTGAAACTGGGAAACATGGTGGACGGTGAGCTGGGAACAAAGTCAGACGTAACTGCTGTAAAGAAGAGGTTTCCCCCATATCCACGCACTTTTAACCTTTTAATACCCGACCAAAGAAAATATGGGAGGAAAAGTTTTTTTTTTATCTGAAGTCTTATTTTGACCCTTAAACATTTAAAAAACATTTTAAAATAATAAAAATAATTAACAAAATGATTTTTATTTACCTTTTATTGCAGCGTGATATGTCAATATTAAAAGGTGTCCACCAGGGGGCAGAAGACAGGTCTCAGATTGTATACAACAGGGTTTTTAAGCAGTTTTTACCAGAAAGTGATGCAAAAGGTCTCAGAAACTGTTTGTATCACACAGGATTAAAGAGGTTAAGAGCAGTTATGGTAATTTGAACTTTATATACAATCTATGAGAATATTTTTCAGGATTGAACCAATAGAAACAACATTCTCAGCTACGGCTGAATAAAAGGTTATATTTTATTAAACGTTTGAAATTTAACATTTTTTACTGTGTTTCAGACACGCTGCCATGTAACTGTCATGGAAGTCTGCCTGGAAAGACTGCAGTCCAGCTGGGACCTCTGTGGTAAACCTCTCAGCTCTGCACCACAGCAGCATCTGTCACCTTACTCATGATGTCAGCAAAAACACCATCCAGAGTTAGACGCTTGGTCATGTCTAAAAGAAGTTCATCTCTAACTGCTGAGATTTCACAAATAAAACATCAGACGCATGAAGTCATTTACTGAGCAAAACCTGAAAGTCAGGATCAGCTTCCCCCCTCACTGCTTCCACAGGAACTCGAGGGTCAGTAGCAGCCAGATGGAGGAGGCCAAGGAGGAAAGACATCAGCAATGATCGTAGAGAAGCAGCGGCTGTCCATTAACCTGGAAAGGGTCAGACATGGCAGCATGTCTGACCCTTTCCAAACTATCTGGAGTCCATCATTCTACAAAGAGAAAGATTATTTACAAGCGGAAAACATTTCATAAAGCTGCAGATCTTCCCAGGAGTGGACGTCCCAGCAAGTTCAGCCCAAAAAAAAAACCCAGATCTCTTTCTCAGAACCTCCAGGCCTCAGTTAGCAGGTTAAATGGTTTTAAATGAACCAGTTTGGCTTGTTGGGAAGGTTGCAGGAGAAAAAAGAACATGGCAGCACGGCTTAGGCTGGCAAAGCTGCATCTGAACAAACCACCAGACTTCTGGAACCAGGTCCTCTGGACAGACCAGACCAGAGTGGATGTTTGGTCCTTAAACACCTCATAGCAGCTGTAAGCACGGTGGTGGAGGGATGGTGGTCTGGACACCTCGCAGTCATTGATGGACCATAAACTCCTCTGGATACCAAAGTCTTCTGGAGTCAGATGTGAGTCCATCTGTCCGACACTGAAGCTGAAACTGTCTCATGCAGCAGGATGAAGATCCCAAACACAGCAGGTCTACATCAGAACCAGGTGCTGACCTGGTCCAAAGTCCAGACCTCAACCTGACTGAGATGCTGCAAAGCTGCAAACCTCAATGAGCTGAAGCAGCGATGGAAAGAAGAGTGGAGCAGAATTCCTCCATAACCACGACAGACTGATGACGTCGTCCAGAAAAGCACGACTGCAGCTTCCTGCTGCTGGATCACAAGATGGACGCAGATTTTCACGGATTTTCACGGATTCTGGCTTTCAGTTTCTGTTCACTAAATAAAGACAGTGAGATCTGTCATGTTGATCATCTGAGGTTGGAGTTACTGAAATTTAAAATATAAGAATTTATTTGCTCTCCAGGGTTTTAGGTTCAGGATAAACTTCTAATTAGTTTAAATGATAAAGAGAAATTTACTGTAAATGTAATGAATTTTGAACTTTTCATCTACATTTTCACCAGGCTGCACGCCTCTTCATATCAGTAGTAACCACCACCTTTAGTCTGGTTTGCGTGTAGATTAAACACTTCCTAAGTGTGACTCAGCATTTTGCATGTGCAGGTCTGGTGCTCTGTTCAACACGGGCTTCCTGAGGAGGATGCTGTCTGCAGCCGTGCAGCACAGCATGGACGACATCCAGCCGCTCGTCAAAACTCTGATCTGCGAGTCCGAGTGCACCACCCTCAAGTCTCTGGTCCACGGGTCGTCCGTTCTCTCCAACCAGGGTAACCGTCTGGCCCGCAATGCTGTCAGATGTTTTCAGGGTTTGACTTTACTAAGTCTTCTGTTTCCTCTGCAGTGGAGTGTGGAGTCGTCATTAAGACCCTGCAGAGCGGAGACGAGGCGGGTCCTGCTGATCAGCCGGGTCAGGAATCTGTCCTTACTCTTTCTGTCTGTTACTGCTCACACCGATAAAAACTGCTCTACTACCACAATAACCAGTTTGGATAAGCAGTGAAACACTGAGAACCTGCAGGTCTGCATCTGTCCTCTAGAGGGCACTGTCGCTCCGTCCTCTGTTTAGAAAATATACAGTGAATTAATTTTAAAGGGGAAACTTAAATTTAAATGACTTCTTTAAAGTAATAAACTTTGATTTTATTATGCTGTACATTTGTTGTACAGCCGGTTTTATGGTTGCATCACAGCAAAATTAGACATTTTAGGGTTTTATACACAAAACTTGTGAGTTTTGTTTCTATCCTGATAAAATTCTCTGTTTTTCCTGCAGGGAAGAGGAAGAGCGGGGAGGAGTCAGGGAATGTTGTGAAGAAGCTGAAACCTGATGCATCTCTGGAACATCCACCTTTCTACTACAGCATCCACCGCCACAGCATCCGAGGCATGAACATGCCCAAGTGAGTGGCCTCTGATCATCCACCCGTCATGAGCTCAGAGACAAAATGCGTAGCTCAGTCAAATAAAAGAATAGAAACCAGCTGTTTAGAGAGCAGCAGAGAGGTAAAATATACTCATTTATCTGCTATCAAATGATTAACGGCGTTGACTCCATGTGAGTCTGGCTGCTGAAACTCACCCACATGCTCACCACATCTGGTCCAAAGTACTCTCATTTGTGTTCAGGCAGCATTTGCTGACATCTGGCCCACATCTGGCCCACATAACACCTGCCAGATTAGGCCCAAACGTGTCTGCTATGTGGAACGTCAGGTTAATATAAACGTGTGGTATCCACCGAACGTCCAGAATCTCTAAAAGCTCAGTAACACGATTTTATGACCACCAGCAGAGTTAAGACAGCAAACAATCAGAAGAGCGGATAAAGTCCACTAAAAGACGTAAACACAAAGTACGGATCCATCTGTTGATCCCACGGTGTGAACACGGACCAACGACATCGCTACTGAAAGCAGAAAACTTTAGTTTCATCATCTCCAACCAAGATTCACTGAACCAGAAGCAGCAGAAGCTAAATTCTGCTTTAGGTCTGAAAAACATGAATTCTCTCATAATTTAGCTCCAACATTTCTTTCCACCGACATGGAACCATGTTTACTGAAAAACTCCATTTCCCAGAATCCCAGAGTTAAAATAAAAACATTAAGTGAAGAGAAAGTCATTCATTTTTTCCAATGTTCCCCCCTCAGTTACTTTAACACACCAGCATCTGTGGTGATGTTTCCACCTCTGAGAAAATCTGACAAGCTTTAGCTTTATTTTGAAACCAGGGTCGTTTACAGAGTTTGTAAATGCAGAGAAATAATCAGTTAATTTCAGAAATGTCATTTTCTAGCAGAAAGCGCCAGATGACCCTCGGTTCCTAAGTACAAGTGCTTTTGTTCTAAATATTTATTCATCTGAATTATTTCTGTTTGCAGGCTGAATAAGTTCCTTCAGTACCTGTCCGAGGCCGGCTTCAAGGTGAGCCGGACTCACTTTGACCCGACCGGCGTGCGGACCGATGCCACGCTGCAGCAGTTTAAATCCGTTCTCACCAAGTACAGCGTCCCCACGTACACCAACGCCGCCACGGCCACGCAGACCAGCGTGAGCACGCAGAAAACGCCGTCAGCGAAGCTCGCTTCAGGCTCCCCGAACTAAACTCTTTTTTTTTTTTTTTTTAACCTGTCTTGTCCAGCATTGTTGCAAACAGAATGATTGTCTGGCTGCTGTCTGGTGCTGGGCAATTTTACTCTATCAAGCAGGGATTTATACTACATGTATAAAGTCCCTCTTGATGACATGAAAAACTTTATTAAATCAGACTCTTAATGCTGGACTCGACCGGAGGGGACAGAGAGAGAGAGAGATAGAAAAGAAAGTAGAGAGAAGAGGGAGGGGAGAGAGAGGGACAGAAAGGATGTGGGGAGTGCGGGTGGGGACTTAAAACATTATACAGAAAACCATGTAATCCATACTACTTACAACATATATAGCTACGATCATCCTAGCCAGTAGGTCATTACACAACTAGTTGATAATAGTAACAATAATAATAATCACAATAATAGTAATAATAATAATAGTAGTAGTAATAATAATAAGAGTAAGAGTAATAATAATAATAATAAGAACACAAATAATAAAAAAAAAAAAAGAAAAAAAAATATGATAATAGATATAAGTGAAACTGCTGTATTCAAGAACACGCGCAGAGAAACCTGTGTGGATATGCTGGAGAACTCGGCCACACGGCGACGCAAAGACTGTGTGGAGACGTTCAGGAAGGAGTGACCATGCAGAGTGATCATGCAGATGCCACCTCACTTGAACAGAGGCCAGAGTCAGGCCAGCGGTCCCGAGACCCAGGCCACCAGCCCCCCCGTAGGCTACAGATCCCGACCGGTCCACAGAGACGACCACTCGCCCGCCCAGGAAGGCAGCAGCAGGAGACCCCAGCAGGAGCCGCCCCGCGGACACAGGGCACCGGCCCCGGCAGGCCGAGGCCAGCAGTCCCCGACCCCCCCGGGCACCGGCCGCCCGGGACAGACGGGGCAGAGGGCCCGGGCCCAGGAGCGCAGGGACACCCCCCACCCCCACAGGCCAAGGGCCAGCACGCCACCCGGGGGGACCCGGCCCGCCCAGACGGCCACCGCCAGAGGCCAGCCCCACACCCCAGCGCCCAGCCGCACACCCCGAGAACCAGTCCTGCCCCCCCCCCCCAGACCAACACACACAAACACACACACTCTCCTTCCACTCCTCCATTCATCCTCCCACACATACACCATCCAACCCTCACATACTCTGTCCTCCCACACACACACACCATCCTTCCACCATCCATCCTTCCACACACACACCATCCTTCCACCATCCATCCTCCCACACACTCACCATCCTTCCACCATACACTCTCCCACACCTACCCCATCCTCCCACACACACACATCATCCCTCCACCACTCATCCTCCCACACATACACCAAACATCCACCTTCACGTACCCCATCCTCCCACACACACACACACCACCCCTCCATCACCCACTCTCCCAAACATACACCACTCCCCCACACACACACCATCCTCCCTCCCATACACCATCCATCCTCCTGCACACACACCATTCTTCCTCCATCCATCCTCCCACACACTCCCCATCCCTGCACCATACATTCTCCCACACATACCCCATCCTCCCCCACATACATCATCCCTCCACCATTCATCCTCCCACACCCACACCACCCCCCCTCCCACACACCACACATCCACCTCCACACACCCCACCCTCCCACACACACACACCATCCCTCCACCACCCATCCCCCCACACACACACCACTCTCCCACCCACACACCACCCCCCCCCCCCCCCCACACACATACACACACACACACACACAAACACCATCCCCCCACCACCATCCTCCCGCCACCCCACGCCGCGGGGGGACAGCCCCAGCCAGGAGGCGAGGAGACACGAGCCAGGCCCCCACCCCCCCCACCCCGCCCCAGTCCCCCACTCCCCACCCCCAAAACAGCACCTTCCCCCCAGGGCCAGCAGCCAAACCCCCCGGGACAGCCCGCCCACGCCCCGGGCCAACGCGACAGGCCACCCGGCCCGCCCCGCCCCCGGGCCATCCATGGAGACAGGGGCGCTTGAAGACCCCATCCCCCCTCCCTCCCCCACTAGTGAGGGAATATATTATGTGCTGTTTGCAATTAAAAAAAAAAAAAAAAAAAAAAAAAAAGAGGGTTAAAATTGGGGGGCAGTAACTGCATTGAGGAGGGGGTGGGGCCACCTGAGCAGTCCCACCCACCTGACCTCGCATGTTCCACCCCCCAAAACGTGTCCCCGAACTAAACTCTGACTGCACTGACGGAGATGATTTGCTTTTTAACCCACACGAGATCCCGGATGAGATCATGTGATGTTTCTATTTATTTCTCTTGAGAATTAAACTTGCTCTTATTTGGCATTTTTCTCTGTTTTTTAAAACCTTTTTTCCTCATCAAAAGAAATAAACAAGCATGAATGAACTGATTATCAGGATGTTTTTATTTGTCTTTCATCTTTCGGTCTGTAATCCTGCAGTTTAACTTCTGATGTTAGTGTTTGGTTAAAGGAGAGTCTGCTGCATGAACTTCTGCAGCTCAGCTGAAATGATGACGGTTAACTGGTGTTTCAATGTTAAAGGGGTACAAAGATGGACGATACAGACCAAAAAACCAATAAAAGAACTACAATAAGAAGAAAACCATGCAAAGGGACTAAAATAGTTCTCAGTTTGTGTCTGTATAAAAAAAATGACTAGGGAGAGATAAAAAAGAATGACTACAAAAAACCACAACAGAGACAGAAAACAACGAGATTACAAAATAAAACACTAAATAATCACATCCAGAACAAGGACACAGCTCAGAACTACAGTGACTTAAACACATCTTAGATCCTGATCAATGAAATATTCCAGATGAAAATTTTTATTAGCGGAGAACAAAATAAGAATGATCGATGGAAGTCAAACCCATGGAGGTCTGAATTCAGACTCCTACTAAAAGTGGAAAGATCGGATCAAAGGCTGACCCAACTTCCGTGGAAAATCCTCGAGACTTTCCCTACAACGTATGGACTCCTGATGAAGTTTGTCCCTCATCGCAACCTATCCTTTATATCAGAAATCCTTAATCCTGGTCCTCGAGGTCCTGCAGGCTTTAGATGTTTCCTGCTCCTACACACCTGATTTAAATTAAATCCAACAGCTTGTCAAGTTCTGCACAATGAGCCATTAACCTGAATCAGGTGTGTTGAAGCAGGAAAACATCTAAAACCTGCAGGACAGAAGAAGAAAAAAGTTGGTTTGTTGATAATTTGGGCTGATTTGAGTGCAAAGACACATGGGACAGGCTGAGACAGATAAACACAAAGCATCTTCAAACTGACCTTAAATAACCTCTGAGTCACTAATAACTGGAGATTAACAGAAAATGACTAAACATAGAAGAAGACACAAAGAAAGACGTCAGAGACACGAGGACACAAGAACAAGCTTAACGAAAACAAGACATCCAAAAACTTATTAACTCATAACTTAAATAAAAACACAAACTTACAAACAGACATAACATCTGCAGACCAGAATTTATATATTGGAAATAAATGTAAAAATAAATTTGAGGAATTAATTGTTCGTCACTGTGATGACCCGGATTTCTGTTAAATAATTACAACAAAGTGACGTCATCCCAGCTGTATTAATCTGTCGGAGCATCATCATCATCATCATCATCAGGAGCTGATTCCTCAGGCTGAGACTCAGAGGAAGAGGAGGGAGGAGGCGGAGCACGCCCTCTCCTCCTCCGCCGCTGCCGCAGATCCATGTGACAGTCTGCACCTGAGGAAGGAACCTACCTGTGGATCGTCGTCTACCAGCAGCACCATGGGGGTCTCTGCGTCCAGTCTGCTGGATGAAGCGAAATCCAGCTACATCAAAGGTAAGAAACCCACAGATGAAGAGTGAACAGGTAACGATCCGCGCGCGTTTGGTTCGCTTTGGTTTGGAGCCACGCGGCGGGGACGCAGCGCGCGGAGGAAACGAGCCACAGACGTTTGTCGTGTTCTGATCCAACTTCCAGCTCGCGGCTTCTCACCGTCACGACTCCAAGTTCATGTCGGAGAGTTTGGATCAGGGAAGAGTTGCGCGTGGGGAGTTGTTGAAACGGTGGAAGATGTTTGAGTTTCCTCAGATGAAAATATGAATCCGCTGGGAGTTGGAGTGGAAAAACACGGCTGACCTGTCCCCCCAAAGATCCGAATCTCTGCTAAACCTGCCCGTCCGTCTTTTTTCTTATTTTACCACCCACGGTAACATCCTCAGACGGAACCCCCACCCCCCACCCCTCTAGGCAGTTTTATTTTTTGCTGGCAAATGACGGGACCAGGAGAGGATCTGGCGCAACCCTCAGCTGTAAATCATCAGGTTACTCCAGCCTTTCCGGTCCTGCAGGGAAAAGGAAAGCGAGATTTCAGTCTTTTTGTCTGCAGACAACACAAAAAACACGCATCAGCTCAGTGGACAGGTGCGCACCTCCACAGGTGTTCTGCAGGAATGTAGACTGAGATGAACCAGGATAGTTGGGATCTGAGCTGTGGGCTTGTTAAAAATGTGTCCCACAGTCAGAGATGTGATCCAGAGCTGAGCTGTGCAGGACAGGCGCTTTGTTTTGGTTCATGTCTGCTGCAGTGAAATTTGATCAATGAAGCTTTTGTTCCACATAATGACATCTTTAAATCTACTTTTCTCTAATATTTCTGAAGAAGTGAGCATGTTTGTGCCTTTTGTTGCTCCGAGAAATGAAAACAGACAGAAATGAAGAATCTGAGGCTCAAATTTGAACAAAGATTAAGTTTTGTTTCTACTGTTGCGTTGCTGGTTGATCGAGTTCTACTGGGTCATGAAAATCTGAGAAACAGTCGTTTGTTATCAGGACGGGTTAAAACGATGTGAATACCTCAAACAAACAACACACTCTTTATTTACTGATCATAGACCGAGTCCGAACAGGTCCACCCTCACTGCTTCCACCGGATGGTCAGCATCAGCCTGAGCTGCTGATCGATGCTCTGATTCATTGATGTGTGTGTGAGCTCCTCTAACAGCAGGCGTGTGTGTGAGCTCCTCTAACAGCAGGCGTGTGTCAGTTTGATGCTCTGCAGCGTTCAGGTGTGTCAACGCAGTCAAGGAGGAATGGTTCTGATGGAGGTTTTCCTTCCTGGTGCTGGTTCTGGTTCTGGTTCTGATGGAGGTTTTCCTTCCTGGTCCTGGTTCTGATGGAGGTTTTCCTTCCTGGTGCTGGTTCTGGTTCTGGTTCTGATGGAGGTTTTCCTTCCTGGTCCTGGTTCTGATGGAGGTTTTCCTTCCTGGTGCTGGTTCTGGTTCTGATGGAGGTTTTCCTTCCTGGTCCTGGTTCTGATGGAGGTTTTCCTTCCTGGTTCTGATTCTGATGGAGGTTTTCCTTCCTGGTCCTGGTTCTGATGGAGGTTTTCCTTCCTGGTTCTGATTCTGATGGAGGTTTTCCTTCCTGGTTCTGGTTCTGGTTCTGATTGAGGTTTTCCTTCCTGGTTCTGGTTCTGGTTCTGATGGAGGTTTTCCTTCCTGGTCCTGGTTCTGATGGAGGTTTTCCTTCCTGGTTCTGATTCTGATGGAGGTTTTCCTTCCTGGTTCTGGTTCTGGTTCTGGTTCTGATGGAGGTTTTCCTTCCTGGTCCTGGTTCTGATGGAGGTTTTCCTTCCTGGTTCTGGTTCTGATGGAGGTTTTCCTTCCTGGTCCTGGTTCTGATGGAGGTTTTCCTTCCTGGTGCTGGTTCTGGTTCTGATGGAGGTTTTCCTTCCTGGTCCTGGTTCTGATGGAGGTTTTCCTTCCTGGTTCTGATTCTGATGGAGGTTTTCCTTCCTGGTGCTGGTTCTGGTTCTGGTTCTGATGGAGGTTTTCCTTCCTGGTTCTGGTTCTGGTTCTGATGGAGGTTTTCCTTCCTGGTTCTGATTCTGATGGAGGTTTTCCTTCCTGGTTCTGGTTCTGGTTCTGATTGAGGTTTTCCTTCCTGGTTCTGGTTCTGATGGAGGTTTTCCTTCCTGTCCTGGTTCTGGTTCTGATGGAGGTTTTCCTTCCTGGTCCTGGTTCTGATGGAGGTTTTCCTTCCTGGTTCTGATTCTGATGGAGGTTTTCCTTCCTGGTTCTGGTTCTGGTTCTGATGGAGGTTTTCCTTCCTGGTTCTGGTTCTGATGGAGGTTTTCCTTCCTGGTCCTGGTTTTGGTTCTGATGGAGGCTTTCCTGCCTGGTTCTGGTTCTGATGGAGGTTTTCCTTCCTGGTCCTGGTTTTGGTTCTGATGGAGGCTTTCCTTCCTGGTCCAGGTCCTGATGAAGGTTTTCCTTCCTGGTTCTGGTTCTGATGGAGGTTTTCCTTCTTGGTCCTGGTTGTGATGAAGGTTTTCCTTCCTGGTTCTGGTTCTGATGGATGTTTTCCTTCCTGGTTCTGGTTCTGATGGAGGTTTTCCTTCTTGGTCCTGGTTGTGATGGAGGTTTTCCTTCCTGGTCCTGGTTTTGGTTCTGATGGAGGTTTTCCTTCCTGGTTCTGGTCCTGGTTCTGATGGAGGTTTTCCTTCCTGGTTCTGGTCCTGGTTCTGATGGAGGTTTTCCTTCCTGGTTCTGGTTCTGGTTCTGATGGAGGTTTTCCTTCCTGGTCCTGGTTCTGGTGGAGGTTTTCCTTCCTGGTCCTGGTTCTGGTTCTGATGGAGGTTTTCCTTCCTGGTTCTGGTTCTGATGGAGGTTTTCCTTCCTGGTCCTGGTTCTGGTTCTGATGGAGGTTTTCCTTCCTGGTCCTGGTTTTGGTTCTGATGGAGGTTTTCCTTCCTGGTCCTGGTTCTGGTTCTGATGGAGGTTTTCCTTCCTGGTTCTGATTCTGATGGAGGTTTTCCTTCCTGGTCCTGGTTTTGGTTCTGATGGAGGTTTTCCTTCCTGGTCCTGGTTCTGGTTCTGATGGAGGTTTTCCTTCCTGGTTCTGATTCTGATGGAGGTTTTCCTTCCTGGTCCTGGTTTTGGTTCAGATGGAGGTTTTCCTTCCTGGTTCTGGTCCTGATGGAGGTTTTCCTTCTTGGTCTTGGGCTTGTTCTGTAGACTCAGGACCTGGACGTCCCTTCTACTGGCTCATTATTTTGCTGTGGTTTGTTTTTACTCTCAGTCCTGGTCATTAATGGACTAATAATAGAACTAAATGAAGGAGTCTTAAATAATTGTTTTCTTATTAAAATCCAGAGAGTTTCATTCTTTGCTGCTCTGTCTCCTTTCAGATGCTGAAGAAAAGTTAATTAGCAGAAAATTAACGGGCAGAGAGAAATGAGCCCTTTAGAAGAGCCCAGGAGTCTGAGTTGGGTCAAATTGTGGAGCAGAACGAACAAATGGATCAGATCAGATTGAACCAGTAGGATTCAGGAGATTCGGGTTCTGTCAGCATTAACGTGGAGTGGCTGAACGTCAGGGAGGCTGGATCCTCAGAGATCCAGTGGGGTCTGGCTGAGAGCTGGCAGAGTTTCAGCACATCAGGACCAAATGTGAAGCAGCTGTGATGCTGCTGGACTGAACTGGGCCAGCGTTGCCTTCCAGCTTCTCATGTGTCCTCCAGCACTTTCAGGACACTTTGATGGTGAACTGGCGTGTCTGATTCTGGGTTTTATGGCCTGTTTCCTGTTCATCACTCATGTTTCCACATTCAGCAAAAGTTCAGCCAGAGCTTTTAATAAGCATCTAGAGATGCACAAAAATTCTTTTCTCTGTCGTTTGGAGCATGAGATTCATGTTTTCTACATTTTCATTACGCAGCATAGATCTAGAAGGAGCAAAGGCAGAGCTGCAGCGTTATTTCTATCTGTTAATTAAAACATTTTTGATCCGTTTATGAGAGTTTTATGTGTAACATGCCAGAGGAGAATGTAATCATGCTCAGGGTGATGCCTTCAAATGACCTGGAGTCCCAGTTGATCATAAAGAAGAACCTTGGTGACAACATGCTTCAAAAAGTCTGTTTTTAAAGTCGTTCAGTGGCCTACATGTAGTTTTATTGTTTTAAGATATTTGAGCGAATTAAATGGAAAAAACATAAACTTTCAGCCTTTTTCTGACTGAAATTTTTACTGCAGTGCTGAAAAAGCTGCAGATAACTTCTGCTGCTGCTGCTGGTCTGTGTGTGATGGTGTTCAGGCTGTACGGGGTCAACGCTCGGCTGAACCCGGCGTGTTGGAGGCGAACAAAGTGCAGGTAAAATGTAAAAAAAATAACCCTCAGAGAGAATCTATCGGTGTTGACACCAGCTGCTTTGCCTCTGCTGTTGCCATGGTTACAGGAGACTGTCTTATATGCTCACAGTGGGGAACAGGAGCTTAAAAAAAGGATCCTTTGCCACAGTTTGAGCTTGAAGTGCTTCTGGTGTTTTGTTTTGGTTGCCACCGTTAACGCGCAGCGTCATGGTGAATGTAAGACTCGGTGTGCTGGAGGATGGAGGAGCCAGTGGTCAGACTCTGATTTCACGATGCAGCTCTGTAAAAGCTGTTTGGGACCTCAGTCTGCAGACTCCACGACTCGTCTCTGTTGTCGTGTCTTGCTTTGTCAGTTTTTCCTGGCTGCCGTTCAGTGCAGGGCCAAAACTCAGACTGAGAGGCCGAAGCTGCGACACAGCGTCCATTTCTCATGGTGAAACATTCCTGCCTGTCAGAGTGCAGGGTGGGACCACAGGGTTGGGTCGGATGAGACACTTCATACTGTGTGACTCATGAGCTGACAACAGTCCAGTTTTGATGGTGGTCAGCCCTTGACACATGAATTGATGCATTTTGGGGTCTTATTAGAGATTCAGAGGTTTTTGAACCTCCTCTTGACTAGAGCTGTAGTTTAGAGCTACAGTACAGAAGATGTTTGTAGAGGCTAGGAAGCAGTAATCCTAACATGTAGCATAGCAAATTCACAGGGAGAAACTCTGCTTACTGAGAGCTTCTCCGAATCTGGCAGATGTGTCATTTTCCTTTTTACTTTTAGAGCTATGACCCACAGTTTGTGTAATCTGTGTTAGATTAGCTCATGACTGTGCAGGGCTGGCTCTAGCTTTTAATAGTGATTGCTGTGAGAGTTGTTGAGACTCTGGCATTCCCAGTCTTTGTTTTTTCTGTCAATGTTCCATTCTTCATGCTGTGTCACCCAGCCTCCAGCTGCCATTACACAACTGCTCAGATATTCAAAGGAGCTGAGAAACTGAGATCTGAATGTGCTGCTCTCCACAATGAGAGGAAACTGCTGCTCCGGCTGGAAACCCACCTGTTGTTTACTCGCCTCGACTGTCTGCAGAGCGCCATGTAAATGAATGAAATCCGCAGCCAATCACTGTGGAAAAGAAAGTAATTGAGAATTATCCAGAATATCATGCGATTTGGGTAAAACTAATCTGAAGCTGTGTGAAAGGAAGTGACATCACCTCAGCTCCCATGACAAAGCTAGTAGAGCGCTAATGTAATATTTTATCTTTTCATATTAACGCATGTCCTTGTAAAGACACACTGCAGCCTCTTAAAAAGCCCATTAATCAACATTTTAGTGAATTCAGCCAATTACAAATCCTGTAAAGGTGTTAAGATCCTACAAAACTTATTCTTTAGCCTTTGTTGGAGCTAGTTCTGGTGTGACGGTAAAAGTGTTGTTCAAGTCAGTTCCTCAACATGGAATTTGATATGAAGAGGACGTTAAATAATTCTCCATATAAGGTGTTATTACACACAGCCTTCAGGTTAAAAATGAGTCGGTCATTCTGGAGTTGGGGCGTAGAGCTTGACAGGAAGACTAGCAGCAGGAATGCTAGTTAGACTTTGTTAGCAATGTTTTCCAGCTCAACTTTAAAATGAAATTAATTTTAAAATACACTTTTTATATACCAACAAATACAAACACCACATGGAGTCATTGGTAGTGTTACAGTGCTGCTCTGCTAGCTGCTCCAAGAAACCATGTTTGAGTTAAAAGCTAGCATGTTAATAAGACGTCTGTTAGCATACTAACAGTTGTTAACAAACCACTAATGAACGAGGCCTGCATGGATGTCATTGATTTATGTTAATTTTTTATTAACTTTTATTAATTTGGACAACTGCTTAAACCACAGTATTGATTAAAGTCAACAACAATGCTATTGCTAACTGACTCCATGATAAAGGTGCTCCCTTTTTACACTTCTAGAAGCAAAATATGTCACTATTTTACTTTTAAAATTCAGGTGGATAGTGTGTCCAGGCATTTTATTCTTTTATGTTTTATTCAAACCCTTATGAAGGAATTTCTTTAAATGTAGTCAGATATTTAATTTCTAGCCATAAGCGCTGCTAAAACTGATGTAGTTAAAAGATCTTGTAGACCAGTGTTCAGTGTAGGACAGTATGTAAAATATAAATAAAAACAGAATGTAACTCCTAAATCTCATCAAGCCATATTTTATTCCCGATAGAACAAAAACAGCATATCAGATGTTGAAACTGAGACATTTTAAAATTTCATTACTTTGTTATGAATCTGATGCAGCAACATGTCTGTAAAAAGTTGGAACAGGAGCAACAAAAGGCTGAAAAAGTACCTGGTACAAACCAGAAACACCTGGAGGAGCATCTGACAACTAACCAGGTTACCTGGTAACAGGTCGGTAACATGACTGGGTTTTAATGTGATCAATTTTTATCTTTTTCTTTGTTTTTCTAATACACTTGTATTTTTTTCTGCACCTTGCTGTAATGTTTTTATGTTTTGTGTAAAGCACTTTAAATTGTCTTGTACATGAAATGTGCTGTACAAATAAATTTGCCTTTGCCTATAAAAGGAACATTTCAGAGCGGCAGAGTCTCTCAGGTGGAAAGATGGAGGTTCAACAATCTGAGACAAACTGGGTGTAAAATTTGTGGAACAATTTCAGAAAACTTAACTGAGATAGTGTTTTTCTTGCCATGTTGGTGAAATGTTCACTGGGGTCTTTAGACATTTCAGATGTTTTATTTTTATGTCTTGCCGCTTGAGGAAGGTGATTTTCACTTTTGAGGCTAAGGCTCCATTTAAAAACAAGATAGATGCAGCCAGCACTTCAGTTTCCATGTGAAGTTTATGTTTAAAGGCAGGTGACTGCGACAGCAAGCATGAGGAATGTGGCAAAAATGTGGACCTTTACAACTTTGCATCATCCAGGTGTAATGGCATGCAAGGGGCAAACAGGCTCTGCAGCGTGTCAGAGGTACTGACAGTGGGATCTGTTTGCATGCTTGCCTGAAACAATCTCAATCAGTAACGCCCATCTGAAACTGTTTCACTGCTTTAATGACTGGGTGTGTGACTCGGATACAAAGAGCATCTTTAAGCTGGAAGCCAGCTTTTTATCTAACTCAGTTTAGTTTGGAAGAATTATTCAACTGGGTCATGAAGAGGAGCAGCGGCTGCAGAAAGATCCCATGAAAGGGTCCAAGTATTTATCTGGGTAACTTTAAAGCCGTATATCGAATCATCTTCAGGACTGATGCAGCTGATCTTCAGCCTTACAGAAGTTATGATGTAGATGTTTGACTGCTGATCAGCTGCTGAACAGGAAGAACAGTTGTGTCTGCACGGCTCCTTAACAGCATTTTTATAAAACACAAACATTTAATTTTTACTTAAAATGTAGAAATGGCTTTTATTATAGTGATTGGACAGAACCTACATTAAGGATCATTCATCACAATCACTCCCCGTAACAGCCGGTGTGCCCCAAGGTTCTGTCCTGGGGCCTCTTCTGTTTATCATTTATATCCTCCCGCTTGGTCACATTTTCCGCAAATACAATATCAACTTTCACTTTTATGCAGACGATACACAGCTCTACATCTCATCAAAACCAAATTCTTTTGTTCCGCCTTCATCCCTCTCTGACTGTCTTCTTGAAATCAAGACATGGTTCTCTTCCAATTTTCTTAAACTCAACAGCAGCAAAACAGAAGTTCTCCTTGTCGGCACACCCACCACTTTAACCAAATCTCACAGTTTCTCTGTTAACATTGACAGCTCTTCTATTCTCCCCTCCCCTCAGGTAAAAAGTCTCGGCGTCATTTTCGATAGCACCCTTTCATTTCATTCACACATTAATAGCATCACTCGGTCTGCCTACTTCCACCTCCGAAATATCAACCGCTTGCGTTCATCTCTAACTCCACATGCTGCAGCTATCCTCGTCCACAGTCTGGTCACCTCAAGAATCGATTATTGCAATTCACTTCTTTTTGGTCTCCCCGATAAATCACTTCATAAACTACAGCTTCTTCAGAACTCTGCTGCCCGGATTATCACTTGCACACCTTCTTTTCAACACATCACACCGGTTCTCAAACAACTTCACTGGCTCCCAATAAAATTCAGAATCAACTACAAGATCCTGCTTTTCACCTTCAAATGTCTCCATAATCTGGCCCCTCCATATCTGTCTGACCTACTCCATATAGCTACTCCCTCCCGCACTCTCAGATCATCTTCCTCCATTCACCTTTCTGTGCCCCGTGCCCGTCTCACCACCATGGGGAGCAGAGCCTTCAGTCGCTCTGCTCCCCAGCTCTGGAACACACTCCCACCTGAACTCCGGAACATCGACTCACTTCCATCATTCAAATCACAACTTAAAACTCATCTGTTTAAATTGGCCTTCTCACCTTAATGTTTTTAACTGTCTGCTGCATGATGTTTGTTTTGATGTTTTGTCTTATGTTTTAACTGATTTTAATTGTCTTTTGTGAGGTGACCTTGGGTCTTGAAAGGCGCCTTGAAATAAAATTTATTATTATTATTATTATTATTATTATTATTACATTGGATCAATGCCATCACCTGTTTCTGGTGTGTACCGCTCTCATACATCCCTCTATATCCATTTGAAATACTTGTTTTTCTTTTCTGTTGTTGTGTTTTTGTGAGCCTGCAAAATCGCATGATTCACAGCCGAACTACAAGCGCAGTCCAAGTACCCAGATGTTCTTTCTCTGCCCATTATTCAAGGTGCATTAAGGGGCTTCTTGTGTGACTTTAGACCTCCAAACATCCCTTATTGTGCTGCATAACAACGAGCAACAGCAGGAGGAAGAACTGCTTTTAGTCACAAACTGTATTTTCAAGACTCCCTTTAGGCATGAATATAGATTTAAAAACTTTAGAGGTGCAGTGTGTAACAAAATCATTGGTTAGTAACAGAAAATTTTAATATCTCTCTGTTTGTATCTAATTTACATAAATAACTTGTGTTTTTATTCTCTTAGAATGAACCATAAACTTAAAGTGGGTCCACATACATGCAGCTGCCACTATTTTTACTACTGTGTCTCTGAATGGACAAATAACTCCAATAAATGTGTGTGAAGCTTTAAAACTGCAGCACCTGCTTTGTTTGATTGGTGTTAAAGCACCATTGGAGATAAGTAATACCTTAAAAGGACCATAGAAGAAGACAGTACACATGTACACCATGTTGAAGTTGTTGCCTGTGGTGCTGACGTTGCTGCAGCTGAGGCCCCTGGATCCGTTCACACATAAAACATCTTTATGTCTGGAAGAATTTTGGCCAATGACGGACACCATACATTCACTACTTCGTATGCCCATCTTTATCATTACATGGCAGTCATTCTTACACACTGGACCTTTTACATATTAAGAATAAATCTGCCTGAAAACTGGCTGATTTGTCTGGAGCAGCTGACCACCGTTAGGTCAGCTGATGGGTGGTTGCAGGGCGCTGCGTGTCGGTTTCTCTTTAATCCGTGTTGTTTGCACATCATTCATGTAGAAAAATACATTTCTAAGCCATGCATGGAGGGATAATTTGTCAAGTGCAGGCAAAGCTGAAAACCCGGACGTAAGGTGACATCTCTGCAAAGCTCAGATCCTGTAAATCTGAACTCTGGATGTTTCTATAAGATGTGTGTGATGGACTTGTTTATAGAGGAGTGAGCTATCGGCTCTTTGAGTGAATGTGTTTCGTAATATTCAGGTTTGGGTTGCTGGTTGCTCGTGTTCAGCTTATCTTTGTGTTCTGTGATGTTTACACGAGAAGTTGTGCAGCTTTCAGCAGAAGGAGTAAAATCAGCTGGAAACCGTCGGTGCTGCTGTAGAAAGACGTGAAGGTGAAACTGGAACATCAGGGATAAATCATTCTGTTGAGCTATGATGGACTGAAACTTGCCATGCTCTGCAGCTGGGTGTGTGTGCTTTCAAAACATACAAACGCTCATATGCTGGCTGGCCAAATAAAAGGTCGCACACACTAATATTTGTTTGGACCGCTGGACTAGCTTCGATTCCAGCTGCATTCACTGTGGCATTGTTCCCACAAGTTACTTCTATCCAGCGTTGCGTTCATCTTTCTCCAAGATCTTGTACTGATGATGGAGAGTTCAAACACTGTGCAAAGGCTTCTCCAGCACATCCCAAAGATTCTCAGCGGAGTTCAGGTCTGGACTCTGTGGTGGCCGATCCATGTGTGAAAATGATGTCTCCTGTTTCCTGAAGCACTCTTTCACAGTCTGAGCCCCATGAGGCCTGGCGTTGTCATCTTCAAATATGGTAAGATAAGATAACATAAAATAAGATAAAATAAGATAAGATAAAATAAGATAAGATAAAATAAGATAAGATAAAATAAGATAAAATAAGATAAAATAAGATAATATAAGATAAGATAAGAAAATTAAATAAGATAAGATAAAATAAGATAAAATAAGATAAAATAAGATAATATAAGATAAGATAAGATAAGATAAGAAAATTAAATAAGATAAGATAAAATAAGATAAGATAAAATAAGATAATATAAGATAAGATAAGATAAGAAAATTAAATAAGATAAGATAAAATAAGATAAGATAAAATAAGATAAAATTAGAAGATAAGATAAAATAAGGGAAATTTACATACCACAGCAGTAATGTGCAGGACAGAGGTACACACACAGACTAAGGGAGGGGAGCAATAACAACAATAGCAGCAATAGTTACTATATTTATTCTACAGAGACGTTCTATTAGGAAATTAAGTTTTTTACATATAATTAAGTGGTGGGAAACAGTCGGTGTGATGAGGGGGCAGATAGACGGGGTGTTATATGGAACGACCTGCGGCAGCTCCTTCCTGCACTGGGGGTGTAGCAGCTGAACCTAGACCTAAACCTAGACCTGATCCTAGACCTAAACCTAGACCTGATCCTAGACCTAAACCTAGACCTGAACCTAGACCTGATCCTAGACCCTGAACCTAGACCTGATCCTAGACCCTGAACCTAGACCTAAACCTAGACCTGATCCTAGACCTGAACCTAGACCCGAACCTAGACCTGATCCTAGACCCCGAACCTAGACCTGAACCTAGACCTGACCAACTGCAGCAACTCCAGATCATAGACTGGCCCCACAGGCTTGTACAGCAGTATGATGGCTGCTTCCCTTCGTCCTCCTCTCTTCTTACCCTGATGCTCCATCATTCTCGACCAGGGTAGATCTGGACTCATCAGACCACATGACCTTCTTCATGGCTCCAGAGTCCAGTCTTCATGCTGCCTAGCAACCGGAAGCCTTTTTCTCCTGTTAGCCTCACTGGTTAGTGGTTTTCTTCTGGCTGCTCAGATGTTCAGGCCCTGAGTTCCTTCACGTTGTTTAGTGTGTGTTTCACTATTAAACGTGCACACACACTCTGCCCTCCTCTGCTCGCCCTGTCTGGGTCTCTGTCCAGCATCTTTCTGCCTTGCAGCGACGTGCTTTGTGTCTCAGGTATTTCCTGACAGATGACACTGAAATCCTCGTCACTCCAGAAAAACCCCACTCAGCACAATTTTAACAATTAAATGAAAAAGTTTAACTTTTAAACTTGTTTAAAACCAATTTTAGAACAAGTTTTTTCCCAGTGAATTATAACTGTAGTGAAGCATTGTGAGGAAACCTGCTCTTTCTATTTACTGTGTGTTTGCATGTTAAAATGTGTGTGAAAACATGTGACATGTGCTGTTGTGCTGTTAATGCCCCACACACCCACCCTCACATACAGCTTCTTCTTAGCGTTTAGTCACTGAACGGATGACAAACACAAGCTGGAAATTTAATTTAATATAAGGAATTTAATTAAGATTGAAATCTTTTTGTAATTGGTTTTTATGAAAGAAAAGCAAAGTATTATCTGTATGTAAACAAAACTATATTATACAACCCCAAGACTAGGTCTGTGTAACATGTAAATAAAAACATAACACACTGATTTCCAAATCTCATCACGCCATATTTCTGTCCCAGTAGAAGATACAACAAACTGAGACATTTTACCATTTCATGGAAAATATGAGCTGATGGTGAATCTGATAGCAGCAACACGTCTGTAAAAAGTAGTTCCAGGGTGATGTTCAGCATACTGCAGCATCCCCTTCTCTTAACAACAGCCTTGTCCCAAGCGCACAGAGATTCCTCCTGATTCTCTGATATACACTGTAGATGGTGGGATCTTGGAAGTCTTTACAATTTTATGTTGAACATTTTTCTGAAATTGTTCCACAGTTTTTAGACCCAGTTTGTCTCAGTTGGTGAACCTCTGTCCATCTTTCCATCTGAGAGACTCTGCCTCTCTGAAATGCTCCTGCAGTTGTTTTATTTATACCAATTACAGCCTTTTGTTGTTCCTGTTCCAACTAAGAAAAGGTCAGAACTGGTAAGAGGGAAAGACTAAAGGTCTGAATGTCTTTGTTCGTGTTGGTTTTCCAAGATTTTCCAAGTTCGAATAATGTAGTATTTGTAACTAACTGCCTCCAGGTTTTACCTTCTCTGTCCATTTTGACCAGACTTGCAAATCTGTGCTAAGACTTTTTTCCACATTGCACTTTAAAAAGAACCAAATTTAGTTTTAAAATTGTTTTCCCTGAAGACTGAATTTAACTCTCCACCACATACTTGTAGTACATTCAGTTCGGTCCTACGAAGGCTGCAGGCCTGCAGGTTTTAGATGTTTCCCTCCTGCAACACACCAGACTCAAAACATTTTACTCTTCATTTAAACATTTTACTCTTCATTTAAACATTTTACTCTTCATTTTAACATTTTACTCTTCATTTAAACATTTTACTCTTCATTTTAACATTTTACTCTTCATTTTAACATTTTACTCTTCATTTTAACATTTTACTCTTCATTTAAACATGTTACTCTTCATTTTAACATTTTACTCTTCATTTTAACATTTTACTCTTCATTTTAACATTTTACTCTTCATTTAAACATTTTACTCTTCATTTAAACATTTTACTCTTCATTTAAACATTTTACTCTTCATTTAAACATTTTACTCTTTATTTAAACATTTTACTCTTCATTTTAACATTTTACTCTTCATTTAAACATTTTACTCTTCATTTTAACATTTTACTCTTCATTTTAACATTTTACTCTTCATTTTAACATTTTACTCTTCATTTTAACATTTTACTCTTCATTTTAACATTTTACTCTTCATTTTAACATTTTACTCTTCATTTTAACATGTTACTCTTCATTTTAACATTTTACTCTTCATTTAAACATTTTACTCTTCATTTAAACATTTTACTCTTCATTTTGACATTTTACTCTTCATTTTAACATTTTACTCTTCATTTAAACATTTTACTCTTCATTTAAACATTTTACTCTTCATTTAAAACATTTTACTCTTCATTTAAACATTTTACTCTTCATTTTAACATTTTACTCTTCATTTAAACATCTTACTCTTCATTTTAACATCTTACTCTTCATTTTAACTTTTTACTCTTCATTTAAAACATTTTACTCTTCATTTAAACATTTTACTCTTCTTTTAAACATTTTACTCTTCTTTTAAACATTTTACTCTTCATTTAAACATTTTACTCTTCATTTAAACATTTTACTCTTCATTTAAACATTTTACTCTTCATTTAAACATTTTACTCTTCATTTTAACATTTTACTCTTCATTTAAACATTTTACTCTTCATTTTAACATTTTACTCTTCATTTTAACATTTTACTCTTTATTTAAACATTTTACTCTTTATTTAAACATTTTACTCTTTATTTTAACATTTTACTCTTCATTTTAACATTTTACTCTTCATTTAAACATTTTACTCTTCATTTTAACATTTTACTCTTTATTTAAACATTTTACTCTTTATTTAAACATTTTACTCTTCATTTTAACATTTTACTCTTTATTTAAACATTTTACTCTTTATTTAAACATTTTACTCTTCATTTTAACATTTTACTCTTTATTTAAACATTTTACTCTTCATTTTAACATTTTACTCTTCATTTTAACATTTTACTCTTTATTTAAACATTTTACTCTTTATTTAAACATTTTACTCTTCATTTAAACATTTTACTCTTTATTTAAACATTTTACTCTTCATTTAAACATTTTACTCTTTATTTAAACATTTTACTCTTTATTTAAACATTTTACTCTTTATTTAAACATTTTACTCTTCATTTTAACATTTTACTCTTCATTTTAACATTTTACTCTTCATTTTAACATTTTACTCTTTATTTAAAACATTTTACTCTTCATTTTAACATTTTACTCTTCATTTTAACATTTTACTCTTCATTTAAACATTTTACTCTTTATTTAAACATTTTACTCTTCATTTAAACATTTTACTCTTTATTTAAACATTTTACTCTTTATTTAAACATTTTACTCTTTATTTTAACATTTTACTCTTCATTTTAACATTTTACTCTTCATTTTAACATTTTACTCTTCATTTTAACATTTTACTCTTTATTTAAACATTTTACTCTTTATTTTAACATTTTACTCTATTTTAACATTTTACTCTTCATTTTAACATTTTACTCTTCATTTTAACATTTTACTCTTCATTTTAACATTTTACTCTCCATTTTAACATTTTACTCTTCATTTAAACATTTTACTCTTTATTTAAACATTTTACTCTTTATTTAAACATTTTACTCTTCATTTTAACATTTTACTCTTCATTTTAACATTTTACTCTTCATTTTAACATTTTACTCTTCATTTTAACATTTTACTCTTTATTTTAACATTTTACTCTTCATTTTAACATTTTACTCTTCATTTTAACATTTTACTCTTCATTTTAACATTTTACTCTTCATTTTAACATTTTACTCTTCATTTTAACTTGGTTAGATGACACAACAGGAAGGGGTTACGCAGCTTATAGTTGACGAACTTCTTGTCCTTACAGATCAGCGATGTGGAACGGCTCTGGATGTACAGATGATCAATACATGTTCTCCAGAAGAGAATTAGATCCTTCATCAAACGCAATCTGATGTTCTGACCTTAAAAGAAGCATCAGAGCTAATTTCCAGCTCTTATCGAGGCTGCTGCTCTGATTCTTCTGGGATATTCACTCGAAGAGGGGACAGAAAGGCTTTTCAGTTTTAGTTCATCAGTTCTTCGTCTAGGGATAAACGTTTGCGTGTTTTCTGATGCTTCCTCATGCGTCCTGCATAGTTGGGAGCAGCTATCGCTGCACCTTATTGGACATGTGGACAAACACACCTTCATGTTTTCTGCAGAGCAGATTGTTAATGTGTTTATTTTGGCATTAAAAAGCATGTGGTTAGGTTTAGGAAAACATCACCGCTTGCTTTAGAACAGACTTCCTCACAACATTTACTGCACATAACACATTTTCTGGCTCATCTCGTCTGCTGAGAGAAAAAAGCTCCAGCTGAAATCTAATATTTACTCATGCTGGTGGGTGTCAGGAAAAGAAAAACTAAATGTTTGTTTAAACATGAAATCACATATTTATTCTTGCACTAAGCACCTGGACAGAACCGTAGTTTGTCTCATCATAAGGAAGCTCATGTTTATTTCTAAGTGTTCAGAGTTGTAGAGACACGGAGGAAATGATCGGATCATGGGTGGGAACATCAGGAATGAGTCCACTACATCGGCTGAAGAGATTCATAGTTCCTGGAGGAGCCAAATTCAGGACCTGCTGAGAGGAATTCCAACACTTCCTTCCCTTTGAAGAGGGCTGAACCTGATTATGGCGTCTCAAACTTAATGTGATGGAACCTGATCTTGTTCTGGGTTTGAAGGCAGGCTGTTTTATTGTGCTCTGGCAGTATTGATGTTTATGGTGGAGCAGGTTTCTCCAGTGAAACTGGGGCTGCTGCATCTTTTTACTGCTTACAAGCACATAGCTGACATACCAGCATTCCTCAGTGATGATGGACGGCCTCCTGTCTAATCTGTCTCAGCAGTCCATGTTCAGCCTTTGTGTTGTGGGTCATTGAGTATAATTTAACACAAAGCAGATTCCACATCTTCTCCTGGGTGTAATATTTAGAGAAAGTGAGATTTTTTTCACCCACTGCAGGATTATTCTTTAGGTTTGCTCCTTTTAGCTTGGCTTGGTGGTTAGGTGTGGCTCTTTGGGTTTTATGTTGCAGCTCGTGTGCAACAGGTGCAGCAGGTGGAGCGTCGCCACAGCAGTTTCTAACCAGCGGTTTCTAACCAGCGGATCCAAAACTGAAACTCATTGTCACAGAAAACAGATTCTGAGTGAAATGACCAACAGATTGTCTTTAAATCTGCAGCCAGAGCACTCGCAGGGAAAAGAAACGTTTTTAACCTGCTTACATTAAACTCCTTCTTTAAAACCTCAGTCCTTTAACCTTTTTAGTCATTTATTTACTATTTCACTTATGACAGCAGAATGATAGTCACATATTTCATTGGCTTGTGGTGGGATCAGGGAGATGTGTGTGTGTGTGTGTGTGTGTGTGTGTGTGTGTGTGTGTGTGTGTGTGTGTGTGTGTGTGTGTGTGTGTGTGTGTGTGTGTGTGTGTGTGTGTGTGTGTGTGTGTTGGAAAAGCAGGTAGGATCTCTGCAGGTCTGCTCAGCCAGATCTGGTCACAGGTAACTGCATGCAGCAAAGGGGGGTCACTGAAAGGGCCCAGAGGGAGGAAGCCAGGGGTCTTTGAGGGTCTTCAGGGGTCTTCAGGGGTTTTCAGGGGTCTTTGAGGGTCAGGAAGTCTCTGTGTTAAAATCTCCGGCTGGAAAGTCGACCACAAGACACACAAATGGGATTGCTGTGAGATGCAAAAACAAGAAACTGGTTTTAAAAAGGAGACCAGTTTGACTTTCTTTTTTAGTTCAGTCTCAGATCAGATTTTAGTTTCATGTTATTTGGAAACTTTCTGATGATTACAGGCTGAATTAGTTTCTGTACTGTGGGCGTCGATGCTGGATGAGGACTTAAATGTGATTTTGCTCCATTTTTCTTTGTGCTTTCATGTCCATTAAATGTCTAGAACATTTCTTTTAGTGTTTGGATGAAGCAGCCAGACTCGAGTTGGTGATCGCTGCTTCATGTTGCTCGTTGTTTATGTGAATGCTGGTCAAATGAGACAATGTCCATCTGAGTGTGAACTTCATGTAGAAAGTTTTACAGCCACTCGAGTTATTGTTTTAAATAAGAAGATGGATGGAAAAAAATGTGGAAACTGAACCAAAATCTTGTGGATTTAATATGTGGAGCAGTTGTGATGGGAGAAAAAGTCTGTTAGTTACAATGTGATGTTTTTATTTGTTTATCAAAGATGATAAAATGCTGTGTGTGGATCTGATTTTCATGGACTAAAGTAACCAGAACTGCATCCTGTAACACATGTTAACAGCTGGAGGTTCAGATGAAATGATTATTTTAAAAATCCCCTGCAGTCTTGGTGTTGTGGGTCTTTTTTAGTTTTTTAGAAGCAATGATCTCCTGTACTTTTCTGTCCCTTAACTACCTGAAGAAGCCTCTGACTGAACACTCTTTCCTCTCTGTGTTGTGTACGGGGTGTGAAGAATTGTCCTTCATGTTCAGCAGCTTGTGCTCTGTGTGTGTCTCTGGACTATCAGCTCGAGATCCGTCCCCAGAACAGAACCAGAACTTCTGGATCAGTTTGTTCAGTTTCTTCAAGTCTCTGGTTCTGGTTCTGGTTCTGCTGCTCCAACAGAAGTAGAGTCTGCTCTGTTTTTCTTCTAGATGTTTCTGTGTTGCATTCCCACCATGTTTGTTGCATTTCTTGTAAAAGCCTTTAATCCACATTTGATCCGGTCCTCGGGGGCCACAGTCCTGCAGGTTTGAGATGCTTCCCTGCTTCAACACGCCTGGTTCACATTATTTGGTCATTGTGCAGAACTGAACAAGAATCTGTTGGATTTGTTTGGTTTAAAAAAGTGTGTTGGAGCATCTAAACATCTAAAATCTGCAGGACAAAAAAAGAAAAAAAACACATCTGGAAGTTTTGAGTTTGGAAATCCTGAAACTTTTTTATATTTATTGAAAAAAAAAAAGATAAATAATGAAATGAGATGTGTTTCTAACCGTGTGATCCTGCAGTGCTTTAACGGTAAAAAAAAGCTATTTTTGTTCTGAAACTCTGACATGTATTGTTCCTACAGCAGATTTCTTTTCTGTCTGTGTTTACAGGCAACATTTTCTGCTGTGGTTAATTTTCCTCCATAATTTAATTAGACTGCTTTTACTGTCTTTGTCTGCCTCGGTTTAAATGACGTCTTTACGGTCTGTGTTCTGCCGCTCAGCAGAATATGCACTTTTAATTGTGTTTTTCTTGTGCCAGAAGAGGTTTGATGAGAAGTGACTCATAAAACAAGCTGTAATTCTTAAATGAATCATTCTGTCATCGCTTTGTGTACAAATATCATCTGATTTGAGCGCAGACAGAAGGGTGTGGAGTTATTTCCCCCAAACATGTTAGAATAAATCAGTGTTGAATCAGTTCCAACATAAAAACTGAGATGCTTTCACATACATCAGGAAACGTACTTGGATTTTAAAACCAATCTGCTCTTTCACTAGAGATAAAAACTCAGGTTATTACTGCCCGATAAAATTTAAAAGTTTTAAAGCTTTATTGCTGAACTTTGGCACATTTTCTCACTGAGGGGTCCGCTAACAGCGGCTAATCCAGCATCATCTTCATCCTGTCTCTTCTCTGAGATCCCTCCAACCAGTAAAAGTCAGAGACCTCTCTTTAGACCTGGACATGATGGTGAAGCCACTTCCTGTCAGACTTTCCACCAATCAGAGAGCTTAGATTGACGGTAACGTCCAATCAGGAGCAGCCAAAGATCAACCAGTGAGCAGAAAGTTCTATGTGTGTGTGAAAAGAAGAAAAATAATGCTCCTCTATGGCTGGAATAAAGCCAAGAAGACGTTTCTGATGCACGGTGGCGCCACAAAGCAGCTGAGCTGGAGTTGGTTTAGTGAGGATTGCAGGTCTATTGATAGTTTATTGATACATTCATTTAACATTTTAGCCTCTTAATCTGACAACAGACCAAAAAAAAGCAAAAAAACTGGGAGTTTAAAAGGTTAAAGAGTTCATGGAGGGGCATCTTCTCCCCTGCTTGTGTTTGCATCAGAGACCTTGAACAAATTGTGGCTGCAGATGTTTTGCATGAACACTGACGTCACAGCTTTCAAATCTCCTGAACCGAGATGATCTCCTGGCGTTCCTCCTCCATTCAGACTTTAACCAAGTGTTACAAACTGAGCATGTTCTAACAGAAACCACATGTGTGTGTCAAACAGCTGAACCAGCTGACGGTTAAAGCCATTTTTCCTCTCTGGGTCTGGAGCTGCAGAACTCATCCAGCGTCTGAGATGAATCCTGCTGCTGGTTTATGAGCCTCTCCTGAGTGACTCGCCAGTTGGAGAAAGGGCTGACCTCCAGCTGTGCTGCATGTTGTGTATGAGAAGAACGGCAGGCTGCACACTGCAGCCGTTGTTCCACTGCAGGACTGGATGTTGTCCTGTGGGAAGCAGACTGCTTTACTTCCAGATGGAGGAACCATTAATTTGTAAGGATTAAACTGGAATTTGTTTTTATCTGAAGGCAGGCAGCAGCATCTAGAGCCAACTTTAATTTTAAATTTAGAGCCAAACTTCATGTCTCACGTTAAACTTCCACCAAAAGGCCATGTGCCAGTCTTCAGGGACTGAGGTGGAACCTTTCAGAGAACTAAAAGTTCCTTCAACCACACGAATATTGGAGAAAACTTGTTTCATATCAAAAAGTGTTGTTTTGGTTGCAGCTTTGCAAAACAAAAATCTGTGAGCTCACATTGGCACACACAGCAGACTGATGGAAAATATTTGCCCTGCGGTGACCCTGGCCATCATCCTGGACCAGCTTGTTAAAACGTGGCACCACAGATGTGGACACTGAGGCAGCATAACAGCCAGTCTGCTGGTGGCAGACGAGCCAGTAGTCCCTCCGCTTCAGATCCGTTCATCTGGTCTTTTTTCAGTTTTCGTTGGCTAGTATTTTCTTTTATCCTGGTTGTGTTTTATAGTGGTGTGTTATGTTGCCTTCAGGGCTCCAAATGAAGTCAGTAGCTGGTAAACACACCGTGCATGTTAACATGTTAACGTAATCACACAGGCGGACTGATGGATGTTTTATGAATAGTGCTGATGGTAAATGTGGTGATCGGACTGCTGGGATAAATGCTTCGTTCATCACCTGCTGAACTGGACGGGAAGCTTTCATTTACAGCAGATAAAATGAATTTGAACCCACATTTGGCAGGTCGGTGGATTTTAATTTAAATCCCTAATTCTTGTGTTTGTGTGGAAAGCAAACAGGAACTCAGAATTTCCAACTGGGAAAAATGGGAGAAAAGAATAAATCCATTTGTAGGCCAGGAGCTCAGAAGTAATTCCCCAGAAAGATAACTTCCAGAGGTGATGTAAAATCTTGTTTTCTTTATTCCTGGTTTAATAAAATATAAAATACTGGTAGAACTTTATTGGCTAATTTCCTTCTCATGTAGCTGCAGATCAGAATTTGCTGTAAATGGTTCCAGTTTCAGTGAACGCACCATGGTGTTATATAATGACTGTAGAATTTTATATTTTAAATAAATTAAATACTTTTAATAAAAAAGAAACAAACTGTAAATAACTGTCCTGTTGTTGTCTGGGAGGACAGATTTCCAGCGTCAGCTTTCCGCGCCTGCAGGGAAAAGTCTCAGCCCAGGTTTACTGGTCGGGGAGGGAAACTGGGTGGAAGCAGGATATCCACTCATACTGGCTTCCCAGGAGGCGAATCCTCGTCGGGTCAACGGGGACATGAGAGACGGGGCTAACCTTACCACACTGTGTTGTTCGGGACTGAGGAAAAAACAATGAGGTCTCCTGAGATCTCTGCTTCAATCTGCAGCTGCTGCATGACAACAAACAGCCTGGACTGTAGACGCACTGGAAAGTCCTTTTAAAAAGTCCTGATAGCTGATCCATAAATGTGTATTGATTTATAAAAAGCTTCTAACATTTGCATATTTAACGCTTTTAGAGAGCAGCTGAAGCTTTGGTTTGTGTTTTAATGCAACATTTAAAAGGATATTTTTCAGCTTTTTCACAGGTTTAACTCAAAATTAATGGGTCAGTAATTTAGTCTGAAAATGCCGGTATCTGATCGAGTTATTGATGAAAATGGTTAAAACCTTAGTAATCTGCTGTTGTCATTTCTTAATCTGCTACCAGTTAAACTCCATATCCACGAGTCTATTTGTTTGAATGAATAATTTTATACATAATCTCACAAAATCTGATTAATAAACATCTTTTAGTTACACCCTGACTTCATGAAATTTTCTATAACGCAAACAAACCTGAAAGCTCCAGTGTGTAAGAATTACTTCCCTCTAGTGGTGAGCCAATGTACTGCAAGCAACCGAGTCGCGCTCTCTGGAACCTCACCAGTTAAGCGTGTTTTACGGAAGCCGCGGAGAGTCATAAATGTGAAAACATCTTGCACAAATTTGAATGTCCCGTCAGGTGATGATGTACAGAACGATAGTTAGTTACAAACATGCCCTCCATGTATTTGGTACCTAGCTACTGCTAATAGCTAATGTTATCGTGTGAAACCGTTTTTTGTGACTTGCAGACTCAGAGATCATCTGATGAAGGGAGAGGAAGAGGGAGAGGAAGAGGAAAACGTTATGACTTCTGTGAAGAGTAACAACAACTGACAACTGTTGCAACGGCGCTTTTCTACTGTAGGCTAACTAACAAATTAGCCATTTCTGCCGTTTTATATAGCAAGTAACAGTAAGTGATCGGACTTAAACGAGACGATAAAGTAGTTGCTGGACTACCTGCCTTGTTTCTAACATAACGCCAAAATAAACTTCACTGTTAGATTGAATGAACTCACCCATCCAGCAGAAAGCTGCAACCTCCACGTCAGTCTTGAAGTCCCTCTCCTTCATCAATTGTCTCCATCTGGTAAATGCTCCACCAACGTACACTCTTGTTTCCTCCCGGTTATTATTTCTTTGTTTTTCTTGGCTATTTTTTCCTCCTTCTCAAAAGGCAAAGAGTATGTCCTCCATTTCAATGTAAACTGGCATGCTGAATGCTCCGTTGTCGTCTTGGCTTGTTAATCCAGCCCCAGCGGAAACATGAGGGGATTCGCAAGTAAAACACGGAAGGCTAAGAAGTTTGTCCCCTTTCTGCTACCGTATTCAAAGATGGCGATGCAACATGGCAGGCTCCAGCTGGGTGCGCCGCCACCTCTGTATTTATAAACAGCTCATTCTGAACTACGAGAACACTTTCATTTAGATGCGATTGTGATTAGACTTTGGTAAAATACGTATTTATAAAAGCAATATTTGATTTTTGTTAACAAAAAGCCAAATAAGTTACACACTGGGGCTTTAAATCTGCAGCTTTTTTCTGTTCTTTCAAACACATTTTAACAGATAACTTTAATTAATTAAAAGAAATGATGCAGCAGACTTGGTTAAAGTTGTTTTAGAGACAAAGACAGAGTTGCATGGTTCTGGAAGTTTCTCCAATCAGCAGATTAACTAGTGACAGGTGAGCAGCCAACAAACATTTAGTCTTTCCAAACAAGGATGGGTTGTAGCTCACAGCTTTTGTCCAAACTCCATCAGAGAATCATCAACAAATTGGTTTGGTCTTTCTGCATCTACAGAGCAGAATATTGGGAAAAGATTCAGTCAGAGGAAATCTCAGCGTGGAAGAAACCACTGCTTCGCTTTGAGAATCAGACGATTTTTGTCTCAAAAACTGGAAATGTGAAGTTCATGAAAGAATTGATTCTTTTGAACGACTCTTTTAAATAAACGATGGGAACCAAGTCACAGCTGTGAACCGTTCATTTGTGAGCCATTCTTTGATATACAAATTTTCCATACTGCCTTCATCACATTTGTGACATCATAGAAGTCTGATATCCAACACGCTCCATTCATGAATTTTTTTAATCTTGTATAGTAGATTTTATATTGGTAAATATTTTGATTGTTTGTCATTATTTATTGCGATAGACAGAAACCAGATAGAAAGATATAGTAAGAACGAGCCAGTCTTTTGAATGGCTCTTTGAAAGGAACTGCTCCTTAAGATCCACCTCCCTTCAAATCTCATCTCTTTTAAAACCTCCCACTATTAAGCTTAACTCTATTTTTTCCCCTCATTAAATTAAAGAAAACTGGCTAAAATCTCATAAAAGCACAATAAACAACACATACAGCTAATAAAAAATAAACTGTGTTCAGAGCACTTTTTTCAGTATTTTGAGGCTAGAAATGGGTTATGTTGGATTTTTAAAGGTCTTTAAATATTTTACAAAGTGAAAATATTAGATTAACCAATCAGATCAGTTCCAGATATCTATGTAGCCCTTTCCTTCGCCCACAGCCGGATGGTGATGGAGCCATCGGGTTCTGTTTCCATACCGGTCTGAGGAAACATGCTGCTGCTTCCCAGAGATAATAACAGAGCCATCAACCCAGCATCAGCTGTTCTCTGAGGAAGCAACATCTGCACGCTCAGCCATGTTCATCCATTAAGAGGACGATGTGCCACTGGGAATTACCTGTAAGAGTTTATGGATAGAGCACTTAAAACTCCATAAATGCTCATTCACTGCACTGATAGCACTAATGTGGTTTACAGACGTACAGAAGGAGAAACTGGGACAGCATTTCTTCTTTGAGCTTTTTCCTTTGCCTTTTTTCCCCTAAGAAATTTAACTCCTCTGCATCAGGAGTCTGGCCTCATTTAATGGGAACAAAGTGAAATCTTAGAAGATTTTCTTTTCTCTCTGAAATCCAGAATTTGAAGGCTGACAAACCACATGGGGAGCAGAAATCGATCTGGCTGCTGTTTCGCTGTTGAGTGTTCACAGAAACTTGGACAGTATCTGATTGGACATTCCTGATCTCGATAGAGATGACTCATTCGGTCCAGAGAGCTGCCTCGATGACCTGATCCCAGTAAAATGCAGCGATCACCGCAGCAGGACATCATCTGGTCTTTATCTGAGAGAGTCAAGTCAGGACAGAGCAGGAAAATTAGTCATGTTGTGTTAACAATAACCAATTTGAATAAGCTATTAACGTGTTCAGAAAGACTACAGTCTTCTGACTTTATGACAACATGAAGTAGAAAAACTGAGTATCAGGATTAAGACTTTCCTCCTCAGGTGGATTCACAACCATCCACAGCTTGGATCTCATCACCAGCTATTAGTTATTAAAGCCTCCACCAGTCAGAACGGATTCCCAGTTAGACTAAGAAGTTAAACTTCTTTAAAAAAAACAAGAAAAAAGGACAATCTGCAGAATCCACACCTGTTAGTTTTACAGTTTTGGTCTGGATGAAGTAAAATGTCATTTCCTGCTGGAGTCTTTCACGCTTGTCTGATGATAAAGAGAAGCACCAAATCTCAGTTCTGTCATCTGTTTAGTTTAGACTATATTTATTAAACAGATTCCAGTTTATAAATATAAACATGTATATGATGTTTTCCCAACACAAACCTGAGTTAGTTATGATGTTCCACGGGGTTTTGGACTTGGACCAGTTTTGTTTTCACTATTCATGCATCCTTTGGATGAGATAATCAGAAACATGATATACATTTCCTTTCTATGCTGATGATACCCAGCTTTATTTATCAGGGAAAATAAATCAGTTACTTCAATTACAGACTTATCACAGAGACATTGAGGTCTGGATGAGCTGAATGATTCTTCCTCCTAAAACCAAAGCTGTTTTTGGTCCTAAAAATGATCAGACATTATCTACTGTACTTTGGATCCCATTGGCTTCTAGTACTACTCTGGGTCATATTTGACCAGATCTTATCTCTTTTTTTTCCACATATTTAGCAGGCATCTTGAGCAGCTTTCTTTCATTTATGAAATAATGCAAAGATGTGGCGAGTTGAGTGCTGCCTGGCACAACAAAGTTCACATCTCCAGTTTTAGCCTCCCGTTACTAGCTCTCTGTTAAACTCAACATTAAAATATAAAAACTTTCTTTTTTATTAGCTACAAATCCCTTAACAGTTTATCCAAAATGTTCATTCCAGGAGCCATCGCTGCCCTGCAGAAACGCACTTCACGTCTTCATTTTCCAGGCTGATGCATCACTTTTTGCTTTAGAACGGTGTCACATGCTAGCAACTGGATATCAACACACTGGTCATTTTGAATGTGTAAATATACAAGAGGATCAGTGCAGCGTCTGCAGTGATGTGGACTTTGATTTGGTTTTGTCATGGCGCAGAAGGAGCTGAGTTGAAAGGGAAAACTCTCGATTTACTGGTCGATCAACATTTTTACCCTTCCCTATGGTCACCAGCTGTGGGTAGTGACAGAATGAGATTGTGAATACAAGCGGTCGAAATGAATTTCCTCTGCAGGGTGTCTGGAACCAGATGAGGTGGCTCAGGCATCTGGTCAGGATGCCTCCTGGACGCCTCCCTGGTGAGGTGTTCTGGGCACGTCCCACGCTGCAGGGACTACATCTCTCAGTGGCCTGGGAACTTCTCAGGATCCCCATGGAGGAGCTGGAGAAGTGGTTGGTGAGAGGGAAGTCTGGGCTTCTCTGCTAAGGCAGCTTTTCCTGTAACCCGACCCCATCCATATGGATGGATGAGTTTCATCCATAGAGTCTTCGGTCATCCAGCCGTTAGCAACTGGATGTTTTGTTATCTTGAAGTTTCACAACATAATAGGATTCAAGGGTTTCCGAACATGGATGATGGGTTGAAAGAACATGAGGTGCAGTGAAAAGTTTCCTTCTTTCCAAGTTGCCTCAGCTCATTGAGGTTTTCAGCGCTGTGAAGGTCACCCCACAGCATTTCAGTCATTTCAGGTCTGGTCTGCTGAATGTCACCGTCAGGCTTGCAGAAATGACTTCAGTGTTTATCCAAACCTCTTGAAGAAAAAAAAATATATTTTTTTGTAATTTTCTACGTGTCTGTATCATTGCAGGCCAGGCTGAGGCCAAGCTGAAGGAGTTCAGTCCATACTACAGGAAGCAGTTTTCCGTGGCCCGGTTCGCTCAAGTAGAAGATGACCTGGAACAGAACAAAGAGAAGATCACACAGCTGCTCAAACAGAGGGTATGTCTCAGAAATATCTAAAAATAACAGCTCCAATCTGGGATCTTATCAGCTTGGTCACATTTATAAGATGCATAAAGAAGAGCCAAGAAGCTGAGTTTTAATGGAATGATACAAAAAGAACTTGGGATACAAGAGCGAGAGGGATCAATTAATCCAAGCTGATAATTAGATCCTGAACATAATGTGAGAAAAAAAGGTAAATCTCCATCTGCTCACCTATGGTTTTAACCATAAGTGGTGCAGGTTTGATGGTCATATTTAATAAAATATAATACATGATTTTAGGGTTTAATGGGTCCTCTTCATGCTTTAAGGATAAATCTGGAGATTTAGATTTTAAAATCGCCTCTCTTCATTAATATGCAATTTCCTTGCCAAGATTTCTGGAGAATTTCAGGTTATTTATCTGCTCTGAGTTGTTTTATTCTCCTGTAAATGCCTCTCATTTGTAACTCTTGTCCAGGATGTACCGGAGGACGGTGAGGTGCTGTATCAGGAGGGCGTCCTCTACTTTGATGACACCAGGAAGTGGAAGGAGAGGTATGTGGTGGTGAGAGCCAACTACTGCCTGGAGTGCCACGAAAGTCTGGAGGTAAGCAGGAAACGGTCATCATGTGATCAAAAAATATCAGAATAACATCTTCTTTCTCCTCTTCTTCTTGCTCTCCTCCTCCTCCTCCTCCTAGACCTTTCTTAAAGGTGTTCCAGCATTCTACCAGCTTCTGCCTACAGGGGGCAGCGTTCTGACCACAGAGGAGATGTACATGGCCATGGTGGACAAATGTTTTCCCGGTGACACCAGTGAGTACCACACTAAAGTGTTTCTCAGTGTGTTAATGAAAACAGTTTAAGAATATTTTCCGTTTGAAAAAACAACAAGAAGTGATGCATGTTGTTTTTCCACAGTGGTGGTACTGATTGAAGTACATAAAAGTACTGAAGTACTTCAACTGTAGGGAAAACCTAATAAATTGGGCAAACCAAAGCTTTATTTATGCTCCCTTTATGTACGTAAATCAGTCCATCTGTGTCAAATTTAACTGCCCCCTGTCCAAATATTCCCATGGTTTAAGTTGGATATTTGTTAGGCAAACCATCCACTAGAGCAGTTATATTTAACTATGGTTAAATTTAACAATGAAGACATGAAAGACATGAAATATCATCATTCATGAGAAGCTCAGTTGCAATAAACCAACTTCCCACCACATGGGGGTGGTAATGCTCCAACAAGCTCCAAAAAGCAGAAGAAGACTTTCAGCTAGCTGCTAGCCTGTAGGGAATTATGGAGAATGATTTAAAATATTTTAAAAAGTTAAGATAAAAAAGGTCCCAAACCCACTAAAAGATAAAATGTTTGTGCAAGTAGAATCAGATTCATTCAGTACGGTTTTATAAACGGAGGTAACAAGGCAGAGCCGAGTCTAGGGTGGAGTGTTAGCTAGCGCTATCCACGGTAAGCTAGTGCTATCCAGTGTTACCCATAGACTGTATGTAAAAGATGGATAGAGCCGCCATAGGTTTCTGAATAGCAAAAGTGAGGCTCGGTGGGCGGTTCCCACTGTCGCCATCTTGGCAGCATCACGCGTGTCGTCATTCCCGGAAAGTCCAAAAATGAGCAAAGAGGTGGAGCTGAGAGGGGGACTGTGAAGGTGGGGGTGGATGATTGACAACCATCAAATTCTGAGCTGGCTGTAGCTTAGAGCTAACTGAGCTAACCCCGAACTAATGGTAGCTAATCAGCTAACGGAGGTAGGTGGGCTAAAGCTAAGTCGCGCTGTTAGCTGGCTAAAAGCCGTGCTTGTGCTGCACTCTTCCTTCTTTCCGCGAATATTGGATACCTGTCAATCAAAAGGACACACCCTTAATTATGCTGAATTTCAAGGTTAAATAACATCCAAACGAATGACTTAGAAAAAAACTTCACCCTCCTCACGGTTGTCATGGAGGCCTATTAATCCTAAAATGGTTTTTTGTGCCAGGTTTAAACATGTTTATTTCCGCTGTGAAGTTGTTTTTAACATGTTCCCAGTTCTTTCAAACAGTGTTAGCTACATCCAGAATTGATCGTCTAACTAAACATTCAGTGCTCGTAGGAATGAGGCTGAAATTTTCCCCCCTAAAATGAAAAATAAGCTACAGATTTTATTTAAATAAATAAATTATCCAAACATTTTTAATGAATAAACTATGAATTTTGATTCATTTATTTAATTTGAACCTTTTATTTTTAATGGATGTATCACTTCATTGTATTGATCAATTGAATTTTTATTACATCAGTTCTTTTAAGCCCCCCCTTTTTATTTTTGTTGCAGTAAAATCTAATAATTAGCCGTTTTTGTGATAATCCTGATTTCAGATTTTAGATGTTTTTGTAGCAGCACCGTTTAAGTAATGCTTGTATTCACTCGACATCACATTTGCCTCATTAGGTGAGGATGGCAGGAAGTGGTGATCAACCAGCTCGTTGGCCAATGGCTTCCTGATGGCATTTGTGGTGTTTTTGGTTGTTCCAATCATTTAAATCGTGGTTGGGGTTCCTTATGAAATTGTATAAAAGGGAGGGACATTATAAACACAGGTACATGTACTTGGTCAAGTGACTGAACACAAACAACTCCATAACAGAAGTTATAGAGGCGGCACCTAGTGGTCCTCAGTGGTATTACTCTTTTAACTACTTCCTTCCTTGATGTGATTACCTGGCCATCATTTATTCAAAGTCTGTAAGTAGGAAGAAAAGAAAAATATCAGTTTAAGTGTTTGATTTTTCATTAGGAACATTTCTAATTTATAGTAAAATATTGCACAAACTACTTAGTAAACTCGTAGAGACGTTCATGTTCAGTTTTAAATGATCTATGCCCTCATTTTGCTGTGTTATCATTACCTGACTCTAAATTAATATTTGAATATTTTTATTTAAATGTTTGGTTGTTTGTTTTTGTTTTTTTTTTAGTCGTAGTATCACATTGACTGTTTGACCGGCTGTCTTCAGATGAATTTCTAACTGTTTTCTCATGAACCAGGTAATAGCAGGTGAGGTGATGAAGGTGATTCTCAGGAGGAGGAGTGTCAGGTCACAGTCTCACATCCGCTTTGTGGGAAACTAAACAAATACTTTGGAAACCGTTTTAGCTCAGAGCCCTTCAGACCTGCCAGCTTTTAGTTACCTTCATCTTCCCCCACTGTCCCGTTACCATGACTACAGCTATTCAGGCTGCTCAGAATTTGGTAATCACAGGTAAACGTTTATGGACATAACTGAAGAACTCGAGCCAATTAAAAATACAGGATGAAATCAGATGTTTTAGGTCATAAAGTTTAAAAGTCCGCTTGATTCGTCGTCTTCACGGCGTGTGTTTGTATAAGACAAATATTTACTCGGTGGAGGGAAACCATCACCAGGTTGTAACTTTAGCTTTAAAGTCGATCTGATAAAAAGATCATTGAGTTTTATATTTAACCAGCTACTGCATGCATTATGATGCCAGTTAGGAAAGAAAATGATTGGACTTTTTATGTATGAAAATAGATTAAATATACATGATTTAAATTAATAAATGTTATTTGTATTGGGGTTTGTTACCTGGAGAAAACATTGTGCCATAATGGTTTATAAGTGAAAAGTGAAACATTTATTTCAGAAATATGCAAAATAATCAGTAGCTTCAATAAATTACAATTTTAAATGTAAAAGTCATGAAAGGAAGTCTTTGAAATGGTTTTATGTCTGGAGGAAACATTAAAATAAACGTCTACAGGAGTCTCAGCTTAATTTTTCTAACTTTATTCAAACTACGTATAAAAAACAAAGATCAAATGTGTGGAAATTCTGAGTAAATACGACACTCACTGTGTCCTTGGATTTGTCTGTAAAGCCCTGAGATGACATTGTTGTTGTGGGATTGTACAAATAAGCTGAATTAAACTGAATTACAGAACATGATGTTACTGCACCAACATCATTTATCTTGTTAAATTATAAAGATCAGAACCACAATGATGATGAATGAGTTGATTTTTAACACAAAATATACCGAAACACCAGCATTTAAACTTTTAGGGCAGATCTGAGTCGTTCCAGTTTCCTGAACACGGGCATGGTTCAGAGATGAGTGAATCTATAAAAGATGACGGCAAACCGAAGCAGAGGTTCATACTGAGCACATTTTTATGTACGACGTTATCCTCTGCAGCTCAGTAGATACACCTCTGCTTCCTGCAGAGCTCCGTCAGACTAACTTCACGCACCACCGAATAAAACAGAAAAACCTACGAGAGCAGAGCAGGAAACATTCTGGTTCTGTTTGTCTTTTACAACCTCAGAACAAGCTGCTCATATCTGAAGATGCTCAGGTTGCTCCTCTCAACCCTCTTCCATGTTGCTATGGAAACCCGGAGGGGTCAAACCAAGCACTGTCTCTAGAGACGGTCCTTGTTTTTTGGTTGTCTTTTTATTAGTTTCCATTTACACAGCGGTAAACATTAAAACCTGGGAATTAGCTCGGCTCTCTTCACAAGGCAAAGCTTGAGTTGCTGCTGCTAACAGATGGAGGTGTTATGGAGCAGGGTGTAGCTTCCTGGCTTATTCCTCATCTGTAGCTTCTGCTGATTAATGTCCATGTTTGTTTTCATTCATGCACCTCCTTTTGAGTCCAGCATGTGATCCTGACTGAATACTGTCACAGATTATGTGAAAGCAGCCGTTGATCAGAGATGTTTTTTAGTTTAATTAATCTGGAAGGAGACGAGTCGCATCTGGACTAGATGCAGCCTGCAGCAGTCCAATGATCATCTCTGAAACTCTTCCAGTAATCAGGAGCTCACATCCTCCACTTTTAAAGGGAAGAGTCAGACAGGAGATAAAGCGGCTTAAACATGATTCTGTGTCTTTTATTCCTGCAGAAATAAACCAGAATTTTACAACATTATGTAAAGCTGGATTGTTTTTCTTCTGTTTCAGGTGTGAAGGAGGAATTTGTGCCTCCCTTGTCGGGAATGTCGGGAGAGTTTCCGGTCTACCTGCGTCTGCCCTACAGGAGAGACTCGTACTTCTGCTTCAGACAGCAGGCCAAACAAGCCGCCTTCCTCTCCATCCTGTCGGACTGCATCCGGCACCAGAACCAAGGTGGGACCCCACAGATATTAGACATGTTCAAGTCCTCATTTTTCTACAAAACTCCTTATTGATAACTCTGCTGGGTTTTAAGAAGACATGATTACAGGTAATTAAACATGTGGTGTAACTATAACCATCATCTGTGATGCTGCAACCTGAAGAATTTCCATCCAAATAAAATCTCTCTTACTGGTAAGGGGTTAATCTTCTAGCAGTGAGGTGGTGTTTCATCCCGTGCTGCTACTTCCATGACAGTTGCCATGGCAACAGTCTAGCCACACCAGCTCGGAGGGGAAAGAAAACCCCTTTAATGATGCTGGAGTGTGTGAGACGTGCGTGACACTGAGGCGTTTTAATTGGGATGATAAGTCACGTGTTGGTGGTGAATGAAGATGAAAATGTGAGCAGATCTACTCACGGCCGCCTGCTGATCTGACTTCTCCGCCTTCCTGTCAGATTTCTTGAAGAAGAGGACGTGTGACGTTCAGGCCTTCCTCAAAGCCATCCAGCTCTACAGGCAGGACCAAGGCAACTATGAAGCCTGGGACATGCTGGTCGGCAGCGACGTCCGGGTACGTCCCCATCTCCACTCTGTCCATATTTTATTCCCAGTAGAAGATAAAGAACATCTCAGATGATGAAACTGAGACATTTTACCATGTGATGAAAGATATGAGCTGATAGCAGCAACATGTCTGTAAAAAGTAGTTCCAGAGTGATGTTAGGCACGTCGTAAAAAGTAGTTCCAGGGTGATGTTCAGCACGTCGTAAAAAGTAGTTCCAGGGTGATGTTCGGCACGGTGTAAAAAGTAGTTCCAGGGTGATGTTCTGCACGGTGTAAAAAGTAGTTCCAGGGTGATGTTCGGCACGTCGTAAAAAGTAGTTCCAGGGTGATGTTCGGCACGGTGGAAAAAGTAGTTCCAGGGTGATGTTCGGCACGATGTAAAAAGTAGTTCCAGGGTGATGTTCATCATGGTAGAAAAAGTAGTTCCAGGGTGACGTTCAGCACGGTGTAAAAAGTAGTTCCAGGGTGACGTTCGGCACGGTGTAAAAAGTAGTTCCAGGGTGATGTTCTGCACGGTGTAAAAAGTAGTTCCAGAGTGATGTTCGGCACGGTGGAAAAAGTAGTTCCAGGGTGATGTTCGGCACGGTGGAAAAAGTAGTTCCAGGGTGATGTTCGGCACGATGTAAAAAGTAGTTCCAGGGTGATGTTCGGCACGGTGTAAAAAGTAGTTCCAGGGTGATGTTCGGCACGGTGTAAAAAGTAGTTCCAGGGTGATGTTCGGCACGGTGTAAAAAGTAGTTCCAGGGTGATGTTCGGCACGGTGTAAAAAGTAGTTCCAGGGTGATGTTCGGCACGGTGTAAAAAGTAGTTCCAGGGTGATGTTCGGCACGTCGTAAAAAGTAGTTCCAGGGTGATGTTCGGCACGGTGTAAAAAGTAGTTCCAGGGTGATGTTCGGCACGTCGTAAAAAGTAGTTCCAGGGTGATGTTCTACACGGTGTAAAAAGTAGTTCCAGGGTGATGTTCGGCACGGTGTAAAAAGTAGTTCCAGGGTGATGTTCGGCACGGTGGAAAAAGTAGTTCCAGGGTGATGTTCGGCACGGTGTAAAAAGTAGTTCCAGGGTGATGTTCGGCACGGTGTAAAAAGTAGTTCCAGGGTGATGTTCGGCACGGTGTAAAAAGTAGTTCCAGGGTGATGTTCGGCACGATGTAAAAAGTAGTTCCAGGGTGATGTTCATCATGGTAGAAAAAGTAGTTCCAGGGTGACGTTCAGCACGGTGTAAAAAGTAGTTCCAGGGTGATGTTCGGCACGGTGTAAAAAGTAGTTCCAGGGTGATGTTCGGCACGATGTAAAAAGTAGTTCCAGGGTGATGTTCATCATGGTAGAAAAAGTAGTTCCAGGGTGACGTTCAGCACGGTGTAAAAAGTAGTTCCAGGGTGATGTTCGGCACGGTGTAAAAAGTAGTTCCAGGGTGATGTTCGGCACAGTGTAAAAAGTAGTTCCAGGGTGATGTTCGGCACGTCGTAAAAAGTAGTTCCAGGGTGATGTTCGGCACGTCGTAAAAAGTAGTTCCAGGGTGATGTTCGGCACGTCGTAAAAAGTAGTTCCAGGGTAATGTTCTACACGGTGTAAAAAGTAGTTCCAGGGTGATGTTCGGCACGGTGTAAAAAGTAGTTCCAGGGTGATGTTCGGCACGGTGGAAAAAGTAGTTCCAGGGTGATGTTCGGCACGGTGTAAAAAGTAGTTCCAGGGTGATGTTCATCATGGTAGAAAAAGTAGTTCCAGGGTGACGTTCAGCACGGTGTAAAAAGTAGTTCCAGGGTGATGTTCGGCACGGTGTAAAAAGTAGTTCCAGGGTGATGTTCGGCACGGTGTAAAAAGTAGTTCCAGGGTGATGTTCGGCACGTCGTAAAAAGTAGTTCCAGGGTGATGTTCATCATGGTAGAAAAAGTAGTTCCAGGGTGACGTTCAGCACGGTGTAAAAAGTAGTTCCAGGGTGATGTTCGGCACGGTGTAAAAAGTAGTTCCAGGGTGATGTTCGGCACGGTGGAAAAAGTAGTTCCAGGGTGATGTTCGGCACGGTGTAAAAAGTAGTTCCAGGGTGATGTTCTACACGGTGTAAAAAGTAGTTCCAGGGTGATGTTCGGCACGGTGTAAAAAGTAGTTCCAGGGTGATGTTCGGCACGGTGGAAAAAGTAGTTCCAGGGTGATGTTCGGCACGGTGGAAAAAGTAGCTCCAGGGTGATGTTCGGCACGGTGGAAAAAGTAGTTCCAGGGTGGTGTTCGGCACGGTGTAAAAAGTAGTTCCAGTAGTGTAAAAAGTAGTTCCAGGGTGGTGTTCGGCACGGTGTAAAAAGTAGTTCCAGTAGTGTAAAAAGTAGTTCCAGGGTGATGTTCGGCACGGTGTAAAAAGTAGTTCCAGGGTGGTGTTCAGCACGGTGTAAAAAGTAGTTCCAGGGTGATGTTCGGCACGGTGGAAAAAGTAGCTCCAGGGTGATGTTCGGCACGGTGTAAAAAGTAGTTCCAGGGTGATGTTCGGCACGGTGGAAAAAGTAGCTCCAGGGTGATGTTCGGCACGGTGTAAAAAGTAGTTCCCGGGTGGTGTTCAGCACAGTGTAAAAAGAAGTTCCAGGGTGATGTTCGGCACGGTGTAAAAAGTAGTTCCAGGGTGGTGTTCGGCTCGGTGTAAAAAGTAGTTCCAAGGTGGTGTTCAGCACGGTGTAAAAAGTAGTTCCAGGGTGATGTTCAGCACAGTGTAAAAAGTAGTTCCAGGCTGGTGTTCGGCTCGGTGTAAAAAGTAGTTTCAGGGTGGTGTTCAGCACAGTGTAAAAAGTAGTTCCAGGGTGATGTTCAGCACGGTGTAAAAAGTAGTTCCAGGGTGGTGTTCAGCTCGGTGTAAAAAGTAGTTCCAGGGTGGTGTTCAGCACAGTGTAAAAAGTAGTTCCAGGGTGATGTTCAGCACGGTGTAAAAAGTAGTTCCAGGGTGGTGTTCGGCTCGGTGTAAAAAGTAGTTTCAGGGTGGTGTTCAGCACAGTGTAAAAAGTAGTTCCAGGGTGATGTTCGGCACGGTGTAAAAAGTAGTTCCAGGGTGGTGTTCAGCTCGGTGTAAAAAGTAGTTCCAGGGTGGTGTTCAGCATGGTGTAGCATCTCTTCTTCTAACATGTCTGGAAACGTCTGGGAAGTGAGGAGACCAGTTGCTGGAGTTTCAGGAGAGGAATGTTGTCCCATTCTGGTCTGATGCAGGATTCTAGCTGATCTAAAGTCCTGGACCTTGGTTGCTGGATTTCTGCTTCCATGATGCTCCAGATGTTGTGTAGTGGTGAAAGGTCTGGACTGCAGGCAGGCCAGTTCAGCAGCCAGACTCTTCTCCTGTGAAGCCATGCTGCTGTGATGGATGCAGGATGTGGCCTTCCCTTTCTAAGAGCTTTGGTCCAGAGAAGACGGAAGAAGCTGGTTCTGGATCCTGTTCACATCTGGCTTCTTCTCTGCATGATGGAGCTTTAACCTGCGTTTGTGGGTTTCAGGGTGAACTGTGTTCACAGACAGTGGTTTCTGGAAGTCTTCATGAGTCCATGCAGTAGTTTCCAGTAGAGAATCATGTCTGCTTTTAATCCAGAAGGTCACCAGCATCCAGCCTTGTCCTTTGCACACAGAGATTCCTCCTGATTCTCTAAATATTCTGATGATATTCTACACTGTAGATGGTGGATCTTCAAAGTCTGAGGACCATTTTTCTGAAATTGTTCCACAGTTTTAGATCCAGTTTGTCTCAGATTGGTGAACCTCTGTTCATCGTTCCACCTGAGAGACTCTGCCTCTCTGAAATGCTCCTTTTATACCAGTCATGTGACTGACCTGTTGCCAGGTAACCTGATTAGTTGTCAAATGCTCATTCGGGTGTTTTTTAATCACCTTTTTAGCCTTTTGTTCCAACTTTTTACAGATGTGTTGCTGCCATCAGCTCATATTTTCCATCAGATAGTAAAATGTTTCATCGTCTGATGTTTTTGGTCTTAAAGAAAAAAAAAACTAAATTTCGGTTGTTGAGATGTGGAAATCATTGCATTTTGTTTTAACTGTAACACAGTGTCCTGACTTTTTTTTTTTTTTAGAAGATTTTACTCTGTAGAAAGTAACAAAACCTTCAGATTATCAGTTTCAGGTTATATTACAGGTTTTACTGGTTATAAAAAGTGTGATAATTAGCTTCTATGTTATCCTATATAACACCATAAATAGTCAACAAGGAACCTTTAAATCATATGTATGACCCCTTAATACCAGAACTGGTGGCATATCTGACAGACGATGCTGCAGTTCAGACACCAAATAAAACCTTCAGACATGTTTAGAGCCTGTGGTGTATTTGCATCAAATAGACATAAAGTAGAAATCAGAGCTAATTTGCATCTATTTGCTCAGAAAATGTGATGCTGATGACAGAGAGGTTTAGTCTGACCTCCTGCTGTGTTTCCTCTCTGCATTGTGCTGCAGCTTGTGTGGAGCTGGAGGAAGCTGACCTGCAGCAGGAAGCGTTTCAGAGGTCACCTCTCATCACTGCATTTAAAGCCAATACGCTTCAGTTCAAACATTTCCTGTTGTTGGTACATGTACAATAAAAATACATCCCAGAGGCTCACGTAGTGCAACACACACCAGAGCTGAGAAATGAATGGAATGACTGGGATGTCATCGGGCAGCAGAAACACAAACAGCTCCCCTCAGTTTTCTGGCTGCAGCTGCAGAATCACACGAATCAGCTCTACAAACTTCTGCCAGATCCTTTAGCTTCAATCTTCACAATTTATTTTATACAAAATTATTTCCAGAAGCTACGAAGATCTTTCCAGACTGCTGCAGCTTCGTCGACATCAGCTCGCTTCGTTCTCTTTATCAGGCTGCTTGTTCGTTCTCAGATCTGTTGAGATAAATGAAACAAAAGTCATATTTTTAATAGAAATATGAAGAGAACATGCACGGAAAGAAGATAAAACTGGTGAAACTCTTAAACTGAAGCTAAAAATAAAATAATTACATTCATTGATGATAATGAAGCATCTTTATTTTAAACACAGAACAAGAAGCATGTTTTCTGTTTTCCTGGTAAAAATGTCCCAATCTAGACGTCTAGCTCTAGATCAGTCCAGGACTGACCTAGACCTGCCCCCTTCTGCCACATCCAAAAAGGAAAACAAGCTTTACAAACATTCCTGGAACCTGGAAGAGTTTCTGGATGCCGTTGGGCAGTGAATGTTATCTAACCTCATATCCTCTGGATTGTTTTCAGGTTTTTAAACTCTTCAGTTTGAATTAGAGGGCGGACTTATTGCTTCTTTCAGTAAAATAAATAATGGTTGAATATTAGTCTTAAGCACTGCCCCCCCGAACACCAACGTATGTTATCTTGGAGGTCGTGGCTCAACCAGTTTGAGAACCTCTCCTCTAAATGTAAATCTGAGCCACGACAACCCGGATGACGGTAAACTGAATGAAGCTGCAGAATGATGACACCTGTTGTGTGCTCAGGTGATGGCCAACCTGGTGATGGAGCAGCTGCTGCCGTCTCTGGAGAGCGACATTCTCCCTCGTCTCAAAGCCAAGAAGACGGAGAGGAAGAGAGTTTGGTTTGCTGTGAGTCGTTTCCTCCCAGATGTTAACGTGATCCTTCAGACTGCTGTTCTAATTCTTCTCATTCCTCTCAGACGATGGAGGCGGCGTACATCCTGGTCCAGGAGCATCTCCTGGAGGGACTGGGGGCGCTGAAGGAGGAGTGTCGCACCTCTGCCCGGCAGCAGGAAGTTCAGCTCCACTCCGACATGGACCAGATCCTCAGCTCCAGACGGCAATTGGAGGAGAAAGTCCGAGGTAACTTCAGGGATCTGCAGCGATGAGGATGATGAAGCTGCAGCTTGTTTTTCTCATTCGCTCTGTTCTTCCAGCCAAAGTAACGCAGCCGGCGGAGCAGCTGTGCTCCGAGTCCGTCCAGCCGTACCTGGGCTCGGTCCTGGAGGAGCTGATGGAACCAGTCAGCTCCGGGTTCCTGGAAGGACGACAGCAGAGTGAGAAGATGATGGACCAGGTGTGCCAGGACGTCCTGCAGGGAGGAGACGGGGAGCAGCTGAAGAAGGTTTGTTGTTTGAAGCGGAGCTGATGATGAGCTTCCAGCTCCGCAGACCCTGGTGGTCCATCCAGCTGCTCCGTGTGGTGGGGGGGTAAGATGACCCACCCCCTTTTATCTCTGCAATGGTACAGTCTTGTTGTCAGGTGATGTTTTATTTATAGTCAACCACTTTAAGAACATTTCTTAACAAATTTTACAATGAAAGTAGGTTTAGAAAATCTTCCAATCAAAGCAGATTATCCAGGTTTAAACACACATAACAGGCATGTTGATCACTTCCTAGTCCACATCACCACTTAGCTGAAGATTAGCTTAAATGGTGGCTTGAGGTAAAGAGATTCAACTTTTCACCTAAATAGACAAATTAACTCCATAAAGTCTAAAAATGTATTTCTATTGAGTACTCGCTAACAGATTAAGACATTACAAATGCAAGAGAAAGACAAGCTGGGGCTTAACATCCCGTGAGGAGACGGAGAGAGCAGCGAATCCATAAGAGCCGTAGTAACGGACAGACTGACAGGCACACTGTTATAAACTGGGAGAGCAGTTCCATGGCCTGACTGGGAACTGGTGTTTGCAGACAGAAACAGGATTCATGTTCCTAACTGCTGGAAACAGAGCAGCTCTGCAGGTAGGGGGTGCGTCAGCTAAGACCACCTGAGCCAGCAGGTAAACTGGCTAATTATAACAGTAGGGTTGTGTTTTAGGATGAGACTAGCAGAGGGTCAGTTTACCCCTGAGGTGGGTAAAAGAATCATATTTGATTGACTCTTTGACAGAGTGAGGGGGGGAGGGTGTTGCCTTCTGTCCGTTAGCAAGATAACACAAAAAGTTAAACAGATTTTGATTAAACTTTCAGAAAATCTCAGAAAAGGAAAAATGAACAACTGATTTAGGTTTTGGGAGACAATCTGGATCAACCGTTGAATCAAGGAATTTTTTAAGGGATTCTTTACTCTGTGGAGATGGGGATAATTTTCATATTTTATTTTAAATTTTACCATTAGAGCCTCTAATGAAAAAGCAATGCCCACAATCATTGACCCAAAAAAAGATTACAGTGGTGTGGTGGAGGTCTGCAGATCTTCAGGCGCTTAGTAACTTCTGTAAACTTGGAGTCATTTTCACCTGCCTGCCTCCAGCAGGAGGGGAAGGAAAAAAGAAAAACTGACTTTTTCAGGTAAATTTAAGAGTGGAGCCATGTTTCTGTTACTTTTTCACTTGGCTTGCTCAAAGCAGGGTTGCTGTGTCATAATTATTCAGATATGTAAATACATTTTCTACGTTTCACTGTTTTATTTGCAGTTAAATGACAGCGAGGCTCATTTTAGCTGCAGCAAAGAGAAGTTTGCTCCACCTGCAACTTCGATGATGAATCATTCCCCTCCTGGGCTCCTTCCTGTCAACCTTTAAATGAAACATTGCCCACAGCTGCATTGAAATGAGCTCATTTCTTCCTCCTCTGTCTCCCAGGCGTTGGCCAACATGGCGAGGCCGAACCTGCTGAGCTGCTACCAGAAGATCGGCTTGCTGCAGGAGAAGCTGCAGCATCTGCAGGAGAGATTCGGCTTCATCAACATCACGGGAGTGATTCACAGTGCTCAGATCGACCTGCAGCAGGTGCAGCGCCTCATTCATGTTGCCCACTCTGACTCAGGATGTTTCAGCTGAGAGAAAAAGACCGAGCTGTGGAAACTCTGCAGCTTTTTGAGGAATTAAAAAGAAGCAGCCAGAGCCAGAAGCAAAGTCGAAGATGCTGGTTCAGAGAAAAAGTCTGCTAAAGAATGATTAGATCTGCTTAAGAATCTCAAAATGTCTGAAGTCAAGCTTTGAATGAGAAGCCTGGTTGGTATCTGTGGGTGAAAGTGGAAGGAGATGCACTGAAACTTCATTTAGTAGAACCATAACATCTTCTGTAAAAGTTTTCCACCGTAGGAACCAGAAGACTTTGCTGAACAGATCAGTGTGTGATTTGTTTCTGTTAAAACTTTTAAAATGACAGCGAGTTAAAAAAGCACATACTTACGGTTAATGTAGCATCCTGTTGGCTTCCTGCTTCTAGAGGCGTCTGGAGGGAAATTCAAGTTCCGGCATCTATAAAAGTCCCATTATGAGGGAGGAGGTGGCATTATGCTGCGTTTAGACCAGGCATGTCAAACTGGTCCAGCAAAGGGCCGTGTGGCTGCAGGTTTTTGTTCCAGCCAGCCAAGAGCACACAGTTTGACCAATCAGCTGTCTGAAGACTGAGATCAGTTGATTGAATCAGTCAAATCTGGTGTGCTGCTGCTTGGTTGGAACAAAAACCTGCAGCCACACGGCCCTTTGCTGGACCAGTTTGACATATGTGCTTTAGACGGTAAAATGATGCTTGTTGTGGACGCAGCAGCAGGTTAACATTCTGTGCACTGAATTTCACCTGAACCTGAAGTTTTAGGAAACCACTGAAAATATCAAAATGTGAATGACAGTTTTAAAGTCTCTTGCGTATATTTTAAAGCTTGAATGTCTGCAGGTGAATTTTTGTGGAGATGACGTTGCCTGAATGGATTTTAAAGGTTCCGCCCGTTACGACCAAGGTTAAACGTTTTAGAAAAAAAGTGGAATATTTTTGAAGATATAAAAGATATAAAAGAAGTGTCAGCACTTGGAATAATTTTAATTTTGAAGCCCAAAAAACCCAATCGATGATATAAATATAGAAATGACATTAAAATAAAAAGATTTCAGGCTTTAGATCTGATGAGCTATAAAACAGTAAATCCTGATATTCCTGTATTTTTGTGTTTGTGACGTTTCTGTTGGTCTTCCAGCTGATGGAAAACGCAGCTTTTACCTTCGAGCTGCTGCTCGATAAAGCCATGCAGGACAACCCCGACAACGCCGGCCCCGCCATCGAAAAGGTCAAACACAGAGTCCTGAAGGTCAGTTCACCCCACGATGAGATGAAAGTAGATTCAATTCAGCTTTATTTATACAGTACCTGTTCAACAACTAAATCATCTCAGTACACTTTTACACACAGTCCAATTCACACTAGTCCAGTTTTAATCCATCATTAGATAAGACTTTATTGATTAATAAACGGGGAAATTTACATGCCACAGCATCAAGGACGTAGAGGACAGAAGATATGACACACAATCAAGGAGGTGGGGGCACAACAATAGCAGCAATAGTTATTATATACATATTCTACAGAGACGTTAGCGGTGGGAAGCAATGAGGAGACAGACAGAAAGGGATGAAGTGGCAGACAGACAGGATGATGGGGTGGCAGGTAGACAGGGTGTGATGAGGTGGCAGACAGACAGGGTGATGAGGTGGCAGGTAGACAGGGTGATGAGGTGGCAGGTAGACAGGGTGTGATGAGGTGGCAGGTAGACAGGATGGAGTGGCAGACAGATGGGGTTGGGGGGGTGGAGTCAAATCTGTTGAAAAACAGGTAAAATAAAAAAAAATCTTCTCTTTGGTTCTGCCTCTCATTCTACCTTTAGAACCTCTAGGAACTACCAGTAAACCTGCAGTCTAAGAGTGAAGGGCTCTGTAGGGAAAATCTGGAACCATCAGATCTTTAAGATCTAATAGAGCCAGAAAAGACCAAAACAAAGGATCCGGGTCACTTGATGCACTGACCTGAAAGTTTGTCATCCTGCAGCAATATGACTATGACAGCAGCACAGTGAGGAAGAGGATCTTCCAGGATGCTCTGGTCTCCATCACGCTGCCCTTCATCAAGAGGAACCTGGCTCCAACCTGCAAGACGGTGAGTGCTGCACACCAAGAACAACCCACAGCTCGCTGCTGGCTTTTTCCAGCCGTCACAGGGAGGCAGTGATTGTAAACCACTGCATCGTCCCAGTCTGAAGGAAGTTTAAATGCCTCACCCACTGTCCACACTGATGTCCACACTGATGTCCACACACTGATGTCCACACACTGATGTCCACACACTGATGTCCACACTGATGTCCACACACTGATGTCCACACACTGATGTCCACACTGATGTCCACACACTGATGTCCACACTGATGTCCACACACTGATGTCCACACTGGTCATTAATAAAACCCAACGTCTGGCTGTTTTAATGTCTGAGTTCAGGAAGAAAATCAGATTTTAGTTGGGTTGATGTGAACGGATGTGGTTGTACTGAATCTCTTTCTTTCTCCCACTCATGTCTTTCTGTCGCTTCCTCTCTCTTTTTTTTTCCTCTTGCCAATTTTTCCTAACCCTCTCTCCTTCTCTTTTTGCTCCTCTTTCCTTCACACTCCATTTTTCTTTCACCCTCTCACCTCATCTCTTTTCTGGTCCTCTTTTTCTCTCTTTTTCTTGCCCTTTCACTTTTTTCCTTCTCTTTTGCATTACCGCTCTCTCTAACTCTCTCTCTTTTTTCCCCATCACCCTCTCTCGCTCTAACTCTCTACCTCTTTTTTTCCCCATCATCCTCTCTCGCTCTAACTCTCTCTCTTTTTTCCCCATCACCCTCTCTCGCTCTAACTCTCTACCTCTTTTTTTCCCCATCATCCTCTCTCGCTCTAACTCTGTCTCTTTTTTCCACATCACCCTCTCTCCAGGAGCTCCAGGGTCTGGAACAATCCATCTACCCCGACCACGCCAACTTCCTCCATGTTGAAAACATCTATGAGAGCATCCTCCTGCAGATTCTGGACAAAGAGGTTTCTAAAGGTACACAAAGACACTGATGATGATGCTGCTGCTTCAGGCAGGTATCTGACCTGCCATCTTTTCCGTTTCAGTGGTGAAGGAGGCAGCGAGCCTGAAGAAATACAACCTTTTCACCGACAGCAGAGACCTCCTCAGTCGGTCCAGCCGGTCCAGCCTCTCCTCCCCCACTGTCTCCACCCCCAGCAGCCCTACCCTGGTCTCCCCTGCGAAAACCTCCCTCAAGTCCCACCCTCCATCTCCTCTAGTAGTCAACGGCCTGCCGCCCAGCACAGCGATGGAAGAGCAGCAGGAGGAGGAAGAGGAGGCCATGGTGCAGAGCGAAGCCTCAACAGATGTAACTCTGATGGAGACGTCTCTGGGGAAGGGTGGACAGAAAGAGGACGCTGGTCCAGATGTAGATCCTGAACCTCCAACTGTTGCAGAGGCAAGTTCTCCCACTGAGACTCACGAGACCAGGATCCAGGAGGAACTGTTTTCAGTCCAAACAAAGGAAGCTGAGATGGGGGCGGAGCCTGAAGAGCAGAACATGGACGCTGAAGTCCCTCCGGCAGAACCAGAACCTCCCACAGAGGATCCAGAACCTTGTCCCAGTCCCACAGCTGAACAGAGTCCTAATCGTACATCTGAGCCAAGTCCTGATCCCACAGCTGGACCCAGTCCTGAGTGTAAAACTGAGCCAAGTCCGGATCCTACAGCTGGACCTAGTCCTGATCCCACAGGTGAACCTGTGAGCCCTCCATCAGAAGGAAGTGGCTCCAGGGCTGCAGGCAGCACAGAGGACATGAGACCATATGAGAGCTCAGAAGTTGGGCTGGAGGCGCCCTCTAGTGGTGAAGAGGCTGAAGTCCTGAGGCTCATACAGAAAGCAGAGCAACCGGAGCCAGTCACCACCTCAGACCCCAATTCTCTGGACGTGTCTGTGGGAAGCGAGTCTGCTCCCTCAGATCTGGAATCTTCAGGTGAAGTCTCAACAACCTCTGATATCTTGGAGGTTGTCGAGTCGTCCATGAGCTCAGATGAGGCTGAGGAGAAAACCCCAGGAGACAGTCTGCCCACTCCGACCCAGATGGAGGTTCTGAGCGCCGACGCTGGCATTGTAGATGACATTGAAGCTGGAGCCGGTGAGAATCTGGAGACTTCAGCGGAGTCGGTCCATGTCATGACCTCTCTGTCTCCTGTGCTCGCCAACGAGGAGACGTCTCCCGGTCCGGATGTTCGACCCCTGGACTGCATCAAGGAGATCCGTGACCTGGTGGTGGAAGTGATTGAGGTGGAGGAGGTGCCGCAGCTTTACCCCAAAGCACCTCCAAACGAAGAGTAAAGCGTGGTGCGACGTCGCTGGAGGAGCACCAGAACGCTTAAAGGAACATTTTTACACAAATATGCATGAAATGATAACTTATTTATAAAAATATCCCATCACACACCATGCTGCTTCGCTCCACTCACTGACCTTTACAGATGGTCCTTGTATGTCATAAAGGACGTTTTCTTTGTCCTTGCAGGTAAATTTATCCTCAGTTTTTAGCCACCATTTAGATGTTGTGACCTGTTTAGTAAGAAAGGGTTTCTCTAAAGGTCAACAGGACACGGGACAAAATTGCTTCCCTTAAAGCTCAGAGGACAAAAAAGTCCTAAACTGCTTTAACAACATTACAAAGTGCTCAGTGGACTTCACTCCTAAAGACAAAAAAAAGCTTTTTTTAATAAAAGAAGCTGATGTGAGGCATTTAAAGGGTTAAAATAATTTAAATAATTACATGTGTAAGTTTTGGTTAAGACTGAAGTTGATGTTTTTGGGAAAGAACAATTTAGTCCTCTATTGAAAAGGTGAGAAACTGAAGCGAAGCAACAAGGATTAAAGATCAACAAATAGTTTCTGAAGCTTTTTCTTTGGCCCGTGTTATAACGCAAACAGAAATGGGATCATGGGACTGGAATAACTGTGCATGGAATCACTTCCTGACCGGTAAACTGTTGAACATCGTGTAGCTACAATCATGCAGAAACTCATGACCTTAGCGGTTTTATGTCCTTCAGCGTGATTCCTGGAAGCTCCCGACTTACTGTAGCAAAGGTTTACAATCAGAACACGTCATCGGACCGGATTATAAGTGATCCAATTTGATGGAATTCTAAAATAAAACCCTGCTGGTGGCTCTCTGCTTGGCAAACCATCACTCTTTAAACAAACAGCATCTTCCAAACAAACCGTTAATCTGTTCATTTGTAATCACTAATGAACATTTTAAGCACGTTCAGATTCTTCACTGTTTTTTAGGGTTTCTTTTAGCACCGAGTTGTCAGAATGCCTCCATCCTAACTCTACATTGCCTCCACGTGCCTTAGATCTCGCAAAGAAGGAGCCGAGCCTCTGTTGCTTGGATGCAGTTACCATAGAAACGGATCCAGTGTCTGTAGATACCTGTATCATCTCCAAGTGCCTGTTACCTGTGCCGACATCTGTTCCACATGTGGTTAGAGGGGCAAACACTGAGCTGTAAAGATAAATGTTGCTTCATGTGTGAAAATGTTAAAAATAAACAGTATAAACAAACAGTTTCTATCTGGTTTTATTTGCTAATAAGGCAAACGCAGCACGATGATTTATGTTTTAGTCCACAACAACTTTTAAACAATCACTGCTGTGAGAAATATGAAAAAGCCGAGACAGAGTTCACACTCAACACAATCCGACTACGACTATATTTCTTCCAGTTTTCTGATAGATTACGTTTCATCTTCCAGCAGAGCTGCAGGCACATCAAAGACCAGAACAAAACAATGCAGATTTTTTTTCATTCGATCACATTTAAAACACATTTTCATGAGACGAAGGCAGTTAAACTCTCTTCTTAAATTACATTCAGATAAATAAAGATAAATGATGTCGGCTGCAGCACCACACGGAGCTAAACCTCTCCTCGCTTCAAACAGCGCTGCTGCTTGCTCCCAGTTCTCAGGAAAACAGAACTATGAAACAGTTTTTAAAGTATTTTTCTACCATTATTATGAAGTTACACAGCTCCTCTCAGCAAACATCTGTTAGACGTTTACTGTAAACACAGCAAAGACTGACCACGATGCCTGAACTCAGACGTTCCCAAGAGATCACAAGAAGATTAGGACAGAGAAATTTTTCTTTAAATGCTGCACAGCAACGTTTCAGACATCTAGATATAATTTAAACCAATCTGAGAGGAAGAAAAGCCTCCAAACAACAAGTTTTCTTTATAAGGAGATAAATCTGGTGGTTATTATTTGACTGACATACATTCACAACTTCTAAAGCCTAATATACGTCTCCCTCATGTCACTGAGCTCCATAGTTGCTCCAAAACCTAAAAAAAAGACAATTAGTGCTGCACACATATTTGTCATTACTAGCTCCATTTAAGCCATCCTGGCTATTAATCTGGATTAAAACACAGATTACAGTGAATCCAGGACTTATTCCAAATCTTTTCTGCTGCAGCAACCAGGCTGACCACAATGATGTGAAGTTATTTGAGCAAACAGGTGCCGTCATCTAACCGGAGACGTCAGATTATGGAGCTATGAAAGCTTCATAAGTCCAGTAACTCGTGTCTCCATATTTATAAGAACGGGTACAAATCAATCTACGCGTACTGGAAACAGGAAAATACAAGTACGAAACATCTGTCCCACATTTTACACTCCTACTCAAGAACCAATCAGATTTCTCTAATCCCGACCAATCATGGAGAGAGCTGACCACAGTCAGCACAACAAGTTTCTTAAAGGCGAGATGGTTTATTAATAAATAAAACATTTAAGAAACGTTTCCATAAACCGACTCAGCTTTACTGAGCTGGTCTCGATTACATGGACGTAGAAAATGTCACGGTTGATTGTGGACACAGAATCTTAGATCTCGTCTTTCCGTGATTAACTACGATTACACGGACAAACAATCATCTATCCGACTGAAATCAGTCTGATCAGAGAATCCAGCTGACATGTTTACATGGAAGCTGGTTAAAGTGATCCCATTCGTTTAGATGATGGACAGATTTAATATGATCAGAACGGTTCCACCATTTTTCAAGTTTCCCTGAAACTCATCACGTGACCAAACCTCCATGTGGTTCAGGCATGAGCAGAAACAACATCCACCACAGAAACCGCCAGTATGAGAGTAGACGTGGTTATTTTTTCCTGCTGCTCCGATCATGAGAAGGTTTAAACCTGCTAATGTTGCTTTTATCACATCTTACACAGATAATACAGATACTTTGTGGTTAAAACTTGGCTCAAACCCTGTTGTACACAGTCTGACACTTCTCTTCGGCCCCCTGGTGGAAACCTTTTCACTACAAGAATTTTGATAGTTTTGATGAATTTTGAAACGCCCCCGGATTGAAACCTTTTTGGATCAGCTGAGGTGTTTACAGGACGGGATTTTTTCTGATTTGACGTCTAATCAGTCGTCCATATAAATGCAGCTAGTCGTTAGTGAAATCTGACTGGTTCTTGAGCTGACGTGTAAAATGTAGGACAAATATTTTATCCTTGTAAAATTTACTTCTATTTCAATACTTGCAGAATTAATCTATACTTGTAGATTTGATTTGTATCTGAAGTTGTTTCACACATTAAGGTACAAGTTACGAAACTTTTGTCCCCATCGTAGCTCCGTACATGTTAACGAAAGGCTCGACAGAAGTTGTGTAGCTCAGTTAACTGAAGAAACAGGAGTTTGCTGACCAACAAAAATTTAGTGATGTGCATCTTTATTTGGGGTCCTGGCATAAATTTGTGAAGACTTCTCTTGCAGTTTAGAAAAGTGATAATTGTAGTAGTGATTTGTAGGAAAATCATGCTGCACATTAAGGAGTGTCCTCATCAGCTTAATTCCAGTCCATGTCACCAGTACATGGTTAAGGTTATTCCCAGTGTCACCAGTACAAGGTTAAGGTTATTCCCAGTGTCACCAATACAGGGTTAAGGTTATTCCCAGTATCACCAGTACAAGGTTAAGGTTATTCCCAGTGTCACCAGTACAAGGTTAAGGTTATTCCCAGTGTCACCAGTACAAGGTTAAGCTTATTCCCAGTGACACCAGTACAAGGTTAAGGTTATTCCCAGTGTCACCAGTACAAGGTTAAGCTTATTCCCAGTGTCACCAGTACAAGGTTAAGGTTATTCCCAGTGTCACCAGTACAAGGTTGAGGTTATTCCCAGTGTCACCAGTATAAGGTTAAGGTTATTCCCAGTGTCACCAGTACAAGGTTAAAGTTATTCCCAGTGTCACCAGTACGAGGTTAAGCTTATTCCCAGTGTCACCAGTACAAGGTTAAGGTTATTCCCAGTGTCACCAGTACAAGGTTGAGGTTATTCCCAGTGTCACCAGTATAAGGTTAAGGTTATTCCCAGTGTCACCAGTACAAGGTTAAAGTTATTCCCAGTGTCACCAGTACAAGGTTAAAGTTATTCCCAGTGTCACCAGTACAAGGTTAAGGTTATTCCCAGTCCATGTCACCAGTACAAGGTTAAGGTTATTCCCAGTGTCACCAGTATAAGGTTAAGCTTATTCCCAGTGTCACCAGTACAAGGTTAAGGTTATTCCCAGTGTCACCAGTACAAAGTTAAGGTTATTCCCAGTGTCACCAGTACAAGGTTAAGGTTATTCCCAGTCCATGTCACCAGTACAAGGTTAAGGTTATTCCCAGTGTCACCAGTACAAGGTTAAAGTTATTCCCAGTGTCACCAGTACAAGATTAAGGTTATTCCCAGTGTCACCAGTACAAGGTTAAAGTTATTCCCAGTGTCACCAGTACAAGATTAAGGTTATTCCCAGTGTCACCAGTACAAGGTTAAGGTTATTCCCAGTGTCACCAGTATAAGGTTAAGGTTATTCCCAGTGTCACCAGTACAAGGTTAAGGTTATTCCCAGTGTCACCAGTACAAGGTTAAGGTTATTCCCAGTGTCACCAGTACAAAGTTAAGGTTATTCCCAGTGTCACCAGTACAAGGTTAAGGTTATTCCCAGTGTCACCAGTACAAGGTTAAGCTTATTCCCAGTGTCACCAGTACAAGGTTAAAGTTATTCCCAGTGTCACCAGTACAAGGTTAAAGTTATTCCCAGTGACACCAGTACAAGGTTAAGGTTATTCCCAGTGTCACCAGTACAAGGTTAAAGAACTCCTTTCTGATGAATGTTAGCATCACTTTTTACAGCGAGATGAAAAGTTAAAGCGGAGAAGCCAAACCTGACCACCAGATTCATCTTTCTAAAGACAAAAACATTCAAACAACGAAATGTAAGAAGCCAGTTCAGTTTTCACCTGAAACACATCCGCTTGTGTCCAAATATGATCTGGAATAAAGGATCTAATCCTGAACTCAGTCACTGACTCTCCCATGGGACAGTTTTGGGATTCAATTTTGAAACAACTGTCTTGTTTGAATGAGCTCCTGCCACTTTTCCTTTTTTAGAAAGTTAGCCTTAAACAGTTAAACCGACGTTAACTTTTGGCTCTTTACAATTTAAAGAATCTGATCTGATATTAGAAAAGTAACTGCAGGCTAATTCTCAGATAAAAGATGTGCGGTGCTCGTAGTCCTCTAGAGTTCTTCATGTCAGGATTTGGGTCCGAACCGAGTGTTTTGGGTGGAGAGTGACGAGGTTCCAGGTTTACCGGGAGGCAGTGGTGTAGTTGTAGAAGAAGTGTTCGTCAGGCCGGAAACCGTAGCCACTGATGGGTCGGTCTGCAGGAATCTGGGCCGCCAGGACGAACTGATCTGACATGCTGGAGGACAAAAGGGACAGAAACCAGATGTTTACAGAGGTGCCAACACAGCTGAATTTCCCAGTTGGGATTATTATTAATTTTACACATCTGATCCAAACACCTGATGAACCTTCCACGTATCAAACACTGAACTTAAGTAAAAGTATAAATAATGATAAGAAATCAAACACAGTTTTAGCAACAGAGGCAGAAAATGGGGTTCAGGACTACCCCGCCACCAGGTGGCGCTGTGACACCACACATCTGTCCAACCCCAGCGTCTGACCAATCACTCAGTCCCAGCCCTGGACAAAAAGAGGCTCATAAAAACTTGATGTAATATTCATCTGCACCTCTGCAGGTGTTGGACGTCCACAATGAAAGAGTGACTTCCAGGCTGCTATTGGCTGCGGGGGTAAACAGTGGAGCGGCCAAGCCATAAAACCCGGAGAGATGTCTAAACACAGCTCTGTGATGAGGGTGGGGGCTGACAGCCAGACCTGGAGGACCTGGCTGCCATCCACCCAGCAACAGGGACCTGTGGAGGGGGATGATAAAAGGCCTGCATCTACAGAGTTACCATGGAGACGTGGATACGGCGGGCGGGGCTGATTTCACGCTCCATCTTCTGAGCAGCTGCTGGGAGTTTGTGTGTGGCGATGGGGTCACCGTGCCTCATCGGGACACTGGTTGATGGATAAACTGGGCCGTGATGGATGACGCCACAGTTTTGTGGAAGAGGGAGAATTTGCTGCTCGAGCCGTCGCCCTCTAAAATACGAGCTGTTTGCTTTGCCCCAGCGAGCGCCTATAATGACGTGTTGTCTTTAGCCAAATCACTTCCAGCGATCAGTTACACAGCTTGCAGCGTATCCCCAGCCCTCCAGGCCCTCGTCGCCTCCTCCTCTCTGTTTTTCCTTTTGCCCCCTGCCGTCTCGGCCCCTCCACGTTCTCCTCTCCGGGCAGAAATATTTCTTTCCCCACTCCGCACGCTACGGCTGTCAGGGGGGATTTGAGAGCCGGGCTAAAGGAGGCAGGAGGAACAGTGGAGCTCTGAGTCCCTCCTTGCCTGCCTGGATGTCCGTCTCTGACTCTGGTTAAACTCCAGCCTGGAGCTCCAGGTTCTGTTCTGGACCTGAAGAGCCCTGATGAGTCTGACAGCAAAAAAATCCTTCACAGTACAAATCAGAGTACATGGTTAACAACAAAAGTAAATGTCCTGCTATGATGCTCAAACAGAAGTCATTGCCTTGGTTACGATGAGCTGCTTTAAGATGCAAAGTTGTCGCCACATAAACAGATTAATCCAACTTTCAGTTTGCATCACTGAGCCCAGTTTTGTCTACAATATAAACATAGTAATGAGATTAATACCAACATATGAGCTCTTCTCTGTTTGAGATAAGAAGTCGTTGCCCTCCAACTAAAATATTAAAAATCTTCCGGGAAATGCTCCAAAATTAAAGCGCAAGTACAAACAGGTTGCAAACTTCTCAGAGACTCTGAACAAGCTCAACATAAAGAACAAAAGATAATCTGGTAGTGTCATCAAACATACGAAGGAAGAAAATAAAAGCTGTATCATAGAAATAAATCTGCATTAGCAGATACTGTAACTCCCAGAAAGCTACAGCAACATGGCTCTTACAAATGATCAAGATCAAATACCTCCATTAGTCTGGATTTTGTCTAGAAGATAAATTATTTAAACCAAAACAGTTGTTCCTCAATAGAATATTTAAGGCATGTAGATAAAACTAAAACTTCACATAAAGATGATTTACAATCATCAGAACAGTTAAAACTGCTTTTTTATTTACTTGTAATCTAAACAATTTGAAGCTTTTAATCCCAGTATAAACCAGTCTGTAGCAGCTTTTAATCCCAGTATGAACCAGTCTGTAACAGCATTTAATCCCAGTATAAACCAGTCTGTAGCAGCATTTAATCCCAGTATAAACCAGTCTGTAGCAGCTTTTAATCCCAGTATGAACCAGTCTGTAGCAGCTTTTAATCCCAGTATAAACCAGTCTGTAACAGCATTTAATCCCAGTATAAACCAGTCTGTAGCAGCTTTTAATCCCAGTATAAACCAGTCTGTAGCAGCTTTTAATCCCAGTATAAACCAGTGTGTAGCAGCTTTTAATCCCAGTATAAACCAGTCTGTAGCAGCTTTTAATCCCAGTATAAACCAGTCTGTAGCAGCTTTTAATCCCAGTATCAACCAGTCTGTAGCAGCTTTTAATCCCAGTATAAACCAGTCTGTAACAGCTTTTAATCCCAGTATAAACCAGTCTGTAACAGCATTTAATCCCAGTATAAACCAGTCTGTAGCAGTTTTTAATCCCAGTATGAACCAGTCTGTAACAGCATTTAATCCCAGTATAAACCAGTCTGTAGCAGCTTTTAATCCCAGTATAAACCAGTCTGTAGCAGCTTTTAATCCCAGTATAAACCAGTGTGTAGCAGCTTTTAATCCCAGTATAAACCAGTCTGTAGCAGCTTTTAATCCCAGTATAAACCAGTCTGTAGCAGCTTTTAATCCCAGTATAAACCAGTCTGTAGCAGCTTTTAATCCCAGTATAAACCAGTCTGTAGCAGCTTTTAATCCCAGTATAAACCAGTCTGTAGCAGCTTTTAATCCCAGTATAAACCAGTCTGTAGCAGCTTTTAATCCCAGTATAAACCAGTCTGTAGCAGCTTTTAATCCCAGTATAAACCAGTCTGTAGCAGCTTTTAATCCCAGTATGAACCAGTCTGTAACAGCATTTAATCCCAGTATAAACCAGTCTGTAGCAGCTTTTAATCCCAGTATGAACCAGTCTGTAACAGCATTTAATCCCAGTATAAACCAGTCTGTAGCAGCTTTTAATCCCAGTATAAACCAGTCTATAACAGCTTTTAATCCCAGTATAAACCAGTGTGTAGCAGCTTTTAATCCCAGTATAAACCAGTGTGTAGCAGCTTTTAATCCCAGTATAAACCAGTCTGTAGCAGCATTTAATCCCAGTATAAACCAGTCTGTAGCAGCTTTTAATGCCAGTATAAACCAGTCTGTAACAGCTTTTAATCCCAGTATAAACCAGTGTGTAGCAGCTTTTAATCCCAGTATAAACCAGTCTGTAGCAGCTTTTAATCCCAGTGTAAACCAGTGTGCAGCAGCTTTTAATCCCAGTATAAACCAGTTTGTAGCAGCTTTTAATCCCAGTATAAACCAGTGTGTAACAGCTCTTAATCCCAGTATAAACCAGTCTGTAGCAACTTTTAATCCCAGTATAAACCAGTCTGTAACAGCTTTTAATCCCAGTATAAACCTGTGTGTAGCAGCTTTTAATCCCAGTATAAACCAGTGTGTAGCAGCTTTTAATCCCAGTATAAACCAGTCTGTAGCAGCTTTTAATCCCAGTATAAACCAGTCTGTAACAGCTTTTAATCCTAGTATAAACCAGTCTGTAAAAGCTTTTAATCCCAGTATAAACCAGTCTGTAGCAGCTTTTAATCCCAGTATAAACCAGTCTGTAACAGCTTGTAATCCCAGTATAAACCAGTCTGTAACAGCTTTTAATCCCAGTATAAACCAGTCTGTAACAGCTTTTAATCCTAGTATAAACCAGTCTGTAACAGCTTTTAATCCCAGTATAAACCAGTCTATAACAGCTTTTAATCCCAGTATAAACCAGTGTGTAGCAGCTTTTAATCCCAGTATAAACCAGTGTGTAGCAGCTTTTAATCCCAGTATAAACCAGTCTGTAGCAGCTTTTAATCCCAGTATAAACCAGTCTGTAGCAGCGTTTAATCCCAGTATAAACCAGTCTGTAGCAGCTTTTAATCCCAGTATAAACCAGTCTGTAGCAGCTTTTAATGCCAGTATAAACCAGTCTGTAACAGCTTTTAATCCCAGTATAAACCAGTGTGTAGCAGCTTTTAATCCCAGTATAAACCAGTCTGTAGCAGCTTTTAATCCCAGTGTAAACCAGTGTGCAGCAGCTTTTAATCCCAGTATAAACCAGTCTGTAGCAGCTTTTAATCCCAGTATAAACCAGTCTGTAGCAGCTTTTAATCCCAGTATAAACCAGTGTGTAGCAGCTTTTAATCCCAGTATAAACCAGTCTGTAGCAGCTTTTAATCCCAGTATAAACCAGTCTGTAGCAGCTTTTAATCCCAGTATAAACCAGTCTGTAGCAGCTTTTAATCCCAGTATAAACCAGTCTGTAACAGCATTTAATCCCAGTATAAACCAGTCTGTAGCAGCTTTTAATCCCAGTATGAACCAGTCTGTAACAGCATTTAATCCCAGTATAAACCAGTCTGTAGCAGCTTTTAATCCCAGTATAAACCAGTCTGTAGCAGCTTTTAATCCCAGTATAAACCAGTGTGTAGCAGCTTTTAATCCCAGTATAAACCAGTCTGTAGCAGCTTTTAATCCCAGTATAAACCAGTCTGTAGCAGCTTTTAATCCCAGTATAAACCAGTCTGTAGCAGCTTTTAATCCCAGTATAAACCAGTCTGTAGCAGCTTTTAATCCCAGTATAAACCAGTCTGTAGCAGCTTTTAATCCCAGTATAAACCAGTCTGTAGCAGCTTTTAATCCCAGTATAAACCAGTCTGTAGCAGCTTTTAATCCCAGTATAAACCAGTCTGTAGCAGCTTTTAATCCCAGTATGAACCAGTCTGTAACAGCATTTAATCCCAGTATAAACCAGTCTGTAGCAGCTTTTAATCCCAGTATGAACCAGTCTGTAACAGCATTTAATCCCAGTATAAACCAGTCTGTAGCAGCTTTTAATCCCAGTATAAACCAGTCTATAACAGCTTTTAATCCCAGTATAAACCAGTGTGTAGCAGCTTTTAATCCCAGTATAAACCAGTGTGTAGCAGCTTTTAATCCCAGTATAAACCAGTCTGTAGCAGCGTTTAATCCCAGTATAAACCAGTCTGTAGCAGCTTTTAATCCCAGTATAAACCAGTCTGTAACAGCTTTTAATCCCAGTATAAACCAGTGTGTAGCAGCTTTTAATCCCACTATAAACCAGTGTGTAGCAGCTTTTAATCCCAGTGTAAACCAGTGTGCAGCAGCTTTTAATCCCAGTATAAACCAGTTTGTAGCAGCTTTTAATCCCAGTATAAACCAGTGTGTAACAGCTCTTAATCCCAGTATAAACCAGTCTGTAGCAACTTTTAATCCCAGTATAAACCAGTCTGTAACAGCTTTTAATCCCAGTATAAACCTGTGTGTAGCAGCTTTTAATCCCAGTATAAACCAGTGTGTAGCAGCTTTTAATCCCAGTATAAACCAGTCTGTAGCAGCTTTTAATCCCAGTATAAACCAGTCTGTAACAGCTTTTAATCCTAGTATAAACCAGTCTGTAAAAGCTTTTAATCCCAGTATAAACCAGTCTGTAGCAGCTTTTAATCCCAGTATAAACCAGTCTGTAACAGCTTGTAATCCCAGTATAAACCAGTCTGTAACAGCTTTTAATCCCAGTATAAACCAGTCTGTAACAGCTTTTAATCCTAGTATAAACCAGTCTGTAACAGCTTTTAATCCCAGTATAAACCAGTCTATAACAGCTTTTAATCCCAGTATAAACCAGTGTGTAGCAGCTTTTAATCCCAGTATAAACCAGTGTGTAGCAGCTTTTAATCCCAGTATAAACCAGTCTGTAGCAGCTTTTAATCCCAGTATAAACCAGTCTGTAGCAGCGTTTAATCCCAGTATAAACCAGTCTGTAGCAGCTTTTAATCCCAGTATAAACCAGTCTGTAGCAGCTTTTAATGCCAGTATAAACCAGTCTGTAACAGCTTTTAATCCCAGTATAAACCAGTGTGTAGCAGCTTTTAATCCCAGTATAAACCAGTCTGTAGCAGCTTTTAATCCCAGTGTAAACCAGTGTGCAGCAGCTTTTAATCCCAGTATAAACCAGTCTGTAGCAGCTTTTAATCCCAGTATAAACCAGTCTGTAGCAGCTTTTAATCCCAGTATAAACCAGTGTGTAGCAGCTTTTAATCCCAGTATAAACCAGTCTGTAGCAGCTTTTAATCCCAGTATAAACCAGTCTGTAGCAGCTTTTAATCCCAGTATAAACCAGTCTGTAGCAGCTTTTAATCCCAGTATAAACCAGTCTGTAACAGCATTTAATCCCAGTATAAACCAGTCTGTAGCAGCTTTTAATCCCAGTATGAACCAGTCTGTAACAGCATTTAATCCCAGTATAAACCAGTCTGTAGCAGCTTTTAATCCCAGTATAAACCAGTCTGTAGCAGCTTTTAATCCCAGTATAAACCAGTGTGTAGCAGCTTTTAATCCCAGTATAAACCAGTCTGTAGCAGCTTTTAATCCCAGTATAAACCAGTCTGTAGCAGCTTTTAATCCCAGTATAAACCAGTCTGTAGCAGCTTTTAATCCCAGTATAAACCAGTCTGTAGCAGCTTTTAATCCCAGTATAAACCAGTCTGTAGCAGCTTTTAATCCCAGTATAAACCAGTCTGTAGCAGCTTTTAATCCCAGTATAAACCAGTCTGTAGCAGCTTTTAATCCCAGTATAAACCAGTCTGTAGCAGCTTTTAATCCCAGTATGAACCAGTCTGTAACAGCATTTAATCCCAGTATAAACCAGTCTGTAGCAGCTTTTAATCCCAGTATGAACCAGTCTGTAACAGCATTTAATCCCAGTATAAACCAGTCTGTAGCAGCTTTTAATCCCAGTATAAACCAGTCTATAACAGCTTTTAATCCCAGTATAAACCAGTGTGTAGCAGCTTTTAATCCCAGTATAAACCAGTCTGTAGCAGCTTTTAATCCCAGTATAAACCAGTCTGTAGCAGCGTTTAATCCCAGTATAAACCAGTCTGTAGCAGCTTTTAATCCCAGTATAAACCAGTCTGTAACAGCTTTTAATCCCAGTATAAACCAGTGTGTAGCAGCTTTTAATCCCACTATAAACCAGTCTGTAGCAGCTTTTAATCCCAGTGTAAACCAGTGTGCAGCAGCTTTTAATCCCAGTATAAACCAGTTTGTAGCAGCTTTTAATCCCAGTATAAACCAGTGTGTAACAGCTCTTAATCCCAGTATAAACCAGTCTGTAGCAACTTTTAATCCCAGTATAAACCAGTCTGTAACAGCTTTTAATCCCAGTATAAACCTGTGTGTAGCAGCTTTTAATCCCAGTATAAACCAGTGTGTAGCAGCTTTTAATCCCAGTATAAACCAGTCTGTAGCAGCTTTTAATCCCAGTATAAACCAGTCTGTAACAGCTTTTAATCCTAGTATAAACCAGTCTGTAACAGCTTTTAATCCCAGTATAAACCAGTCTGTAGCAGCTTTTAATCCCAGTATAAACCAGTCTGTAACAGCTTTTAATCCCAGTATAAACCAGTCTGTAACAGCTTTTAATCCCAGTATAAACCAGTCTGTAACAGCTTTTAATCCTAGTATAAACCAGTCTGTAACAGCTTTTAATCCCAGTATAAACCAGTCTATAACAGCTTTTAATCCCAGTATAAACCAGTGTGTAGCAGCTTTTAATCCCAGTATAAACCAGTGTGTAGCAGCTTTTAATCCCAGTATAAACCAGTCTGTAGCAGCTTTTAATCCCAGTATAAACCAGTCTGTAGCAGCGTTTAATCCCAGTATAAACCAGTCTGTAGCAGCTTTTAATCCCAGTATAAACCAGTCTGTAGCAGCTTTTAATGCCAGTATAAACCAGTCTGTAACAGCTTTTAATCCCAGTATAAACCAGTGTGTAGCAGCTTTTAATCCCAGTATAAACCAGTCTGTAGCAGCTTTTAATCCCAGTATAAACCAGTGTGCAGCAGCTTTTAATCCCAGTATAAACCAGTCTGTAGCAGCTTTTAATCCCAGTATAAACCAGTGTGTAACAGCTCTTAATCCCAGTATAAACCAGTCTGTAGCAACTTTTAATCCCAGTATAAACCAGTCTGTAACAGCTTTTAATCCCAGTATAAACCTGTGTGTAGCAGCTTTTAATCCCAGTATAAACCAGTCTGTAGCAGCTTTTAATCCCAGTATAAACCAGTCTGTAACAGCTTTTAATCCCAGTATAAACCAGTCTGTAGCAGCTTTTAATCCCAGTATAAACCAGTGTGTAGCAGCTTTTAATCCCAGTATAAACCAGTTTGTAGCAGCTTTTAATCCCAGTATAAACCAGTCAGCAACAGCTTTTAATCCCAGTATAAGCCAGTGTGTAGCAGCTTTTAATCCCAGTATAAACCAGTGTGTAACAGCTTTTAATCCCAGTATAAACCAGTCTGTAGCAGCTTTTAATCCCAGTATAAACCAGTGTGTAGCAGCTTTTAATCCCAGTATAAACCAGTGTGTAGCAGCTTTTAATCCCAGTATAAACCAGTCTGTAACAGCTTTTAATCCCAGTATAAACCAGTCTGTAACAGCTTTTAATCCCAGTATAAACCAGTGTGTAGCAGCTTTTAATCCCAGTATAAACCAGTCTGTAGCAGCTTTTAATCCCAGTATAAACCAGTCTGTAGCAGCTTTTAATCCCAGTATAAACCAGTCTGTAGCAGCTTTTAATCCCAGTATAAACCAGTCTGTAGCAGCTTTTAATCCCAGTATAAACCAGTCTGTAGCAGCTTTTAATCCCAGTATAAACCAGTCTGTAGCAGCTTTTAATCCCAGTATAAACCAGTCTGTAGCAGCTTTTAATCCCAGTATAAACCAGTCTGTAGCAGCTTTTAATCCCAGTATGAACCAGTCTGTAACAGCATTTAATCCCAGTATAAACCAGTCTGTAGCAGCTTTTAATCCCAGTATGAACCAGTCTGTAACAGCATTTAATCCCAGTATAAACCAGTCTGTAGCAGCTTTTAATCCCAGTATAAACCAGTCTATAACAGCTTTTAATCCCAGTATAAACCAGTGTGTAGCAGCTTTTAATCCCAGTATAAACCAGTGTGTAGCAGCTTTTAATCCCAGTATAAACCAGTCTGTAGCAGCGTTTAATCCCAGTATAAACCAGTCTGTAGCAGCTTTTAATGCCAGTATAAACCAGTCTGTAACAGCTTTTAATCCCAGTATAAACCAGTGTGTAGCAGCTTTTAATCCCAGTATAAACCAGTCTGTAGCAGCTTTTAATCCCAGTGTAAACCAGTGTGCAGCAGCTTTTAATCCCAGTATAAACCAGTTTGTAGCAGCTTTTAGTCCCAGTATAAACCAGTGTGTAACAGCTCTTAATCCCAGTATAAACCAGTCTGTAGCAACTTTTAATCCCAGTATAAACCAGTCTGTAACAGCTTTTAATCCCAGTATAAACCTGTGTGTAGCAGCTTTTAATCCCAGTATAAACCAGTGTGTAGCAGCTTTTAATCCCAGTATAAACCAGTCTGTAGCAGCTTTTAATCCCAGTATAAACCAGTCTGTAACAGCTTTTAATCCTAGTATAAACCAGTCTGTAACAGCTTTTAATCCCAGTATAAACCAGTCTGTAGCAGCTTTTAATCCCAGTATAAACCAGTCTGTAACAGCTTTTAATCCCAGTATAAACCAGTCTGTAACAGCTTTTAATCCCAGTATAAACCAGTCTGTAACAGCTTTTAATCCTAGTATAAACCAGTCTGTAACAGCTTTTAATCCCAGTATAAACCAGTCTATAACAGCTTTTAATCCCAGTATAAACCAGTGTGTAGCAGCTTTTAATCCCAGTATAAACCAGTGTGTAGCAGCTTTTAATCCCAGTATAAACCAGTCTGTAGCAGTTTTTAATCCCAGTATAAACCAGTCTGTAGCAGCGTTTAATCCCAGTATAAACCAGTCTGTAGCAGCTTTTAATCCCAGTATAAACCAGTCTGTAGCAGCTTTTAATGCCAGTATAAACCAGTCTGTAACAGCTTTTAATCCCAGTATAAACCAGTGTGTAGCAGCTTTTAATCCCAGTATAAACCAGTCTGTAGCAGCTTTTAATCCCAGTGTAAACCAGTGTGCAGCAGCTTTTAATCCCAGTATAAACCAGTCTGTTGCAGCTTTTAATCCCAGTATAAACCAGTGTGTAACAGCTCTTAATCCCAGTATAAACCAGTCTGTAGCAACTTTTAATCCCAGTATAAACCAGTCTGTAACAGCTTTTAATCCCAGTATAAACCTGTGTGTAGCAGCTTTTAATCCCAGTATAAACCAGTCTGTAGCAGCTTTTAATCCCAGTATAAACCAGTCTGTAACAGCTTTTAATCCCAGTATAAACCAGTCTGTAGCAGCTTTTAATCCCAGTATAAACCAGTGTGTAGCAGCTTTTAATCCCAGTATAAACCAGTTTGTAGCAGCTTTTAATCCCAGTATAAACCAGTCAGCAACAGCTTTTAATCCCAGTATAAGCCAGTGTGTAGCAGCTTTTAATCCCAGTATAAACCAGTGTGTAACAGCTTTTAATCCCAGTATAAACCAGTCTGTAGCAACTTTTAATCCCAGTATAAACCAGTGTGTAGCAGCTTTTAATCCCAGTATAAACCAGTCTGTAGCAGCTTTTAATCCCAGTATAAACCAGTCTGTAACAGCTTTTAATCCCAGTATAAACCAGTCTGTAACAGCTTTTAATCCCAGTATAAACCAGTGTGTAGCAGCTTTTAATCCCAGTATAAACCAGTCTGTAGCAGCTTTTAATCCCAGTATAAACCAGTGTGTAGCAGCTTTTAATCCCAGTATAAACCAGTCTGTAGCAGCTTTTAATCCCATTATAAACCAGTCTGTAGCAGCATTTAATCCCAGTATAAACCAGTCTGTAGCAGCTTTTAATCCCAGTATAAACCAGTCTGTAGCAGCTTTTAATTCCAGTATAAACCAGTCTGTAGCAGCTTTTAATCCCAGTATAAACCAGTGTGTAACAGCTTTTAATCCCAGTATAAACCAGTCTGTAACAGCTTTTAATCCCAGTATAAACCAGTGTGTAGCAGCTTTTAATCCCAGTATAAACCAGTCTGTAGCAGCTTTTAATTCCAGTATAAACCAGTGTGTAGCAGCTTTTAATCCCAGTATAAACCAGTGTGTAACAGCTTTTAATCCCAGTATAAACCAGTCTGTAACAGCTTTTAATCCCAGTATAAACCAGTGTGTAGCAGCTTTTAATCCCAGTATAAACCAGTGTGTAGCAGCTTTTAATCCCAGTATAAACCAGTGTGTAGCAGCTTTTAATCCCAGTATAAACCAGTGTGTAGCAGCTTTTAATCCCAGTATAAACCAGCGTGTAACAGCTTTTAATCCCAGTATAAACCAGTCTGTAGCAACTTTTAATCCCAGTATAAACCAGTCTATAGCAGCTTTTAATCCCAGTGTAAACCAGTCTGTAGCAGCTTTTAATCCCAGTATAAACCAGTCTGTAACAGCTTTTAATCCCAGTATAAACCAGTCTGTAGCAGCTTTTAATCCCAGTATGAACCAGTCTGTAGCAACTTTTAATCCCAGTATAAACCAGTCTGTAACAGCTTTTAATCCCAGTATAAACCAGTCTGTAGCAACTTTTAATCCCAGTATAAACCAGTGTGTAGCAGCTTTTAATCCCAGTATAAACCAGTTTGTAGCAGCTTTTAATCCCAGTATAAACCAGTGTGTAACAGCTTTTAATCCCAGTATAAACCAGTGTGTAGCAGCTTTTAATCCCAGTATAAACCAGTGTGTAACAGCTTTTAATGCCAGTATAAACCAGTGTGTAACAGCTTTTAATCCCAGTATAAACCAGTGTGTAACAGCTTTTAATCCCAGTATAAACCAGTTTGTAGCAGCTTTTAATCCCAGTATAAACCAGTGTGTAACAGCTTTTAATCCCAGTATAAACCAGTTTGTAGCAGCTTTTAATCCCAGTATAAACCAGTCTGTAGCAGCTTTTAATCCCAGTATAAACCAGTCTGTAGCAGCTTTTAATCCCAGTATAAACCAGCCTGTAACAGTTTTTAATCCCAGTATAAACCAGTTTGTAGCAGCTTTTAATCCCAGTATAAACCAGTGTGTAACAGCTTTTAATCCCAGTATAAACCAGTGTGTAGCAGCTTTTAATCCCAGTATAAACCAGTGTGTAACAGCTTTTAATGCCAGTATAAACCAGTGTGTAACAGCTTTTAATCCCAGTATAAACCAGTGTGTAACAGCTTTTAATCCCAGTATAAACCAGTTTGTAGCAGCTTTTAATCCCAGTATAAACCAGTGTGTAACAGCTTTTAATCCCAGTATAAACCAGTTTGTAGCAGCTTTTAATCCCAGTATAAACCAGTCTGTAGCAGCTTTTAATCCCAGTATAAACCAGTCTGTAGCAGCTTTTAATCCCAGTATAAACCAGCCTGTAACAGTTTTTAATCCCAGTATAAACCAGTCTGTAGCAGCTTTTAATCCCAGTATAAACCAGTGTGTAACAGCTTTTAATCCCAGTATAAACCAGTGTGTAGCAGCTTTTAATCCCAGTATAAACCAGTGTGTAACAGCTTTTAATGCCAGTATAAACCAGTGTGTAACAGCTTTTAATCCCAGTATAAACCAGTGTGTAACAGCTTTTAATCCCAGTATAAACCAGTTTGTAGCAGCTTTTAATCCCAGTATAAACCAGTGTGTAACAGCTTTTAATCCCAGTATAAACCAGTTTGTAGCAGCTTTTAATCCCAGTATAAACCAGTCTGTAGCAGCTTTTAATCCCAGTATAAACCAGTCTGTAGCAGCTTTTAATCCCAGTATAAACCAGCCTGTAACAGCTTTTAATCCCAGTATAAACCAGTCTGTAGCAGCTTTTAATCCCAGTATAAACCAGTTTGTAGCAGCTTTTAATCCCAGTATAAACCAGTGTGTAGCAGCTGTCAGATTTAGATTTTAGTCTCTTACCTGTGAGGATCCAAACATTTAAACTGTTGAAGCTGGTCTGCTTTCTCTCAGCCGACGTTAATGCAGAGCTCTAAATGTTATTGTAGTTCATGTACTAGTATTACAGTATCATGTGGAAAAAGACTGAAGCTACACTGATATTAAATCACGAATGTTGGACATTTAAGCAGAATTATGATAAATCCTTCTTTTCAATTTACTGAAACAAAATCTGACAGTATACAAAACATCAATGTCTAATTAACTTCCAGCTTTCTATGTTTATTTTTATATTCTATACTGTTTTATACTGTAAATAGTTTAAACCTTTTAATGGACATACTAGTGTACGTTGGTTTTCTTTCATAGATTCCTAACCTTTTGTAAGAAGTGTATTTTGACATGTTTTTCCAAAAAACTGCTTCTTTGTTCCTCCAGTTTATTTTAGAACTTTAAATCAATAAAGAATAAGTAGAAATTGCATGAAAAGAGCAAACATAAAGACAATCTATGATTTCTTATAAAAGAAAAAAATTATTTTTATTTTTTTCATTTTTTTAAAAGTGGAAAACTGCAGCTTAATGAACAAAAGCGTAAATGTAAAAAGCGTAAACATGCTACAGAGTTAGCCTAGCAGCTAATTTGCATTGATTGTCTCTTGTCAGGTAACATTTGGTCCTCTGAGATTTCACCTTTTAAATGAGGATTTCTGCAGACATCATGTTTACAGGAAAGATAACTCAGTGGATTTTACAGATGAATCTAACCTGCTGGAAGGTTAGATTCAGCAGATAGAGGCCGGAGTTCAAGCTCGGTGAAGAAAATCTTTTATACTCGACTCGGACGATGTTTGGGATGAAATGCTGCTGCTGCCTTCCAGATTTTCAACATGCAACAGATTTAAAGAGTTATATAACACACTGCACGATATTTACATTTTACATTTATTTATAGCAAGTTTTAAGCAAATTAAGCCAAACTGTCTTAAATGTAACATTGAAATTGTGCAGCTCTGTAGCATCCTTCAGGCTTTCTGGACGGCCGTATGTGCAAACACCCGCAGAGCAACAGCAGGTCCGACGATGTTTGCAGGGAAATATTCCGGACACAACACGGAATTCAACGATCTTCAGAGTTTTACCTGAAATAAAGCTGAAGAGCTGATGTTCTGCAGACATGGATGAAAGCGCTGGTGGTCTGGACTGAACTGGGACTTGGACTCGTGGACATTATCATGTGTACGACTGAATAAACGTGTTTCCTGCTGCTGTGCACTGCTTTGTGTTGGACCCGTCTTGTGCTGTTTTTTTATAGTTAAAGTTAATAAAAGCTGGAGAAAATGGCGGGAAAACACTTCTGTCTTGGTTAAAATGCATATTTAACAATATGTTTTGCTTCCTGAGCTTTCCAGCCCCCCTCTGGCTTTGTGAACCTGGAGCCGATGCCGAGGCTTTGATTTGGCCGAACAGGGTCGACCAGGTAACGTCTGAGCTGCAGGTCTGAACAGCAGAAACTCAGCTGCTGTCAGCTCCGATACGTCTCACGATCAAACATGTAAATCAACCTGTCCGCCACGTTTGTAGCGACACGCCGACAAAGTGAGGAGTGTGTTGGCTGGGGGTCATAAAGACAAAGGGGCCCAGTGTTCCCACAGATGCTGGTTCAGCCCCTGAGGATCAGGCGGACTGAGCAGCGGCTACGATCCCGCCGTGAACATTCCTCGGGCCCTTTTCCTCCTTCGGCGTGACCCCCGTCCAGGGCCCCAGCTTTGATCTCTGCCTGCTGTCACTGCTCAGGTTACAGCTAGCCAACACGCAGGGCCCAGTATGGATCCAGGTCTCGGCCCCTCCGGCCCTCCCTCTCAGCGTATCTTCACCTGATTGCAGCCCATTCAGCTTTTCCTTTTCCTGCCTTTGTTTCTGCCTCGCTTCACTCCCGAGTGCCTCATCACATCCTGACAACCTCTCAAAGCCTCATTGATTCCCCCGTTGGCGAGTTCGTGTTCACAGTCCTCCAATCACGTGCCGGTCCTCAGCCATGCTTCTTTCCTTTGGACAACTATTTTCCCAAAACACAGTTAACACAGAGAAATCTGACTCTCCATCTGTCGCCTATATCATCTGCTGCTATAATTAAGTTCATTTCTAATGTAGTTCTATTTTCTCTGGCTAGTATGTGCTTTCTATCTGTAACTGGGGGACCCACTATGGGAAAAATAGCCAGAAAATGTAAAAAATATTTAAAACATTAATAAAACCTTCTTGGCTCTGATTAGGACTGAAGCTGATTAAAACAATTTAAGCTTAAAAAGTAGAAAGAGATATTAATTCATAATATTTCATTAAAACCTTTTCTGCAAGGACCCGTTTCAGTCCCAAGGGTTTAAAGCTTATATATGAATCTATATTTCTTCAAAAAAAATAAAAATATGATAAAATCAGCATTTATTTTTTATTTATATTTACAACACTAGCAGGCGTCCTGAGGAGCGGTGGTGTGTAGCTGTGATGGATAGCTACCCTTTAGATGATCTACGGAAGTTTTCCAGGCATTTCTATCCCGTCCAGGAGGTTTACAATCCAGCCACTAAATGTAGTTTTATTCAGAGACTCTATCTGGTAAATCCACAATGATCCATGATAACAGCATTATTTATCACATTTCACCATAAAAACATCACCATCACTACTATGTTGCTAAGAGACCTCTATTTAGACCTGGACATGATGATGAAGCCACTTCCTGTCAGACTTTCCACCAATCAGAGAGCTTAGATTGACGGTAACGTCCAATCAGGAGCAGCCAAAGATCAACCAGTGAGCAGAAAGTTCTATGTGTGTGTGAAAAGAAGAAAAATAATGCTCCTCTATGGCTGGAATAAAGCCAAGAAGACGTTTCTGATGCACGGTGGCGCCACAAAGCAGCTGAGCTGGAGTTGGTTTAGTGAGGATAGCAGGTAAACAGTAGCAGGAATAACTGGAAATGAGGAAAAAGTGGAAACATGGAAATAGTTTCTGTTGTGTGTTTGTTTCAATAACAATATTTTTTCTCCTGAAAGCCAAAACTTGAGAGAACGATGAGATGAGAAAAGGTTTGGTCACTGTTGATCTGTGTGTTATTTCTACAAAGTTCTGTTAGTAATAAATTCTGTTTTCTTCTTCTGGTCGACCTTTATGCTGCTACATCTATTCATACATTCATTTTACATCATTTTACCTCCTAATCTGACAGCTGAGGCCGGAAACATGTCTGATGCTGACTGGGGTTAAAAAGGTTTAAAGGGTTAATAAAGCAGAATAAGTTCATTTTCAATTTTCAAAGACACCGATCACATCATGTTTCACACGCAGTTTAATATAAGTGGAGGCTAAATTAAACAAGTAGCCTCATAGACCAGCTCTCCCAGTTTGGAGTCTGAAAGCAGTCTGTAATAAACCTGTCAGAGGGAAAGTGACAGAAACACAAAGAGAAAGCTTAAAAAGACGAGCTCTGATCTGAACGTTGTGGATTCAGTCGCAGTCAGCTGTTCAGCAGCAGCCAAACTAAACATTCCTGCTGGAGAAAAAATCCGATGACCAGGACTTGATCGCACGCAAGCAGCGGTTTGATAATAAATAAGACAAATGACTCTGAATCAACTCTCCGTTTCCGGGACTATTCATCATCTCTGCAGCATATCCAGTTAACCGCTTGATTTTGGGGACTACAAACGGACCCAGAGGAAGCTCCGAGTCAGTTTTAGTGATAACAGGACTAATTCTTTAACTCCCAGGCTCCAGTGTTATGTTTCACCCTGGAATGTGGGAGCCGTGTTGGGATGGAGCGGTGGATGCACTGGGCCTGAAGAGGATTGAGGAAAACACGGAGGAGAACGTGGCAGCTCAGACGGCCGGAGCTGGGAGGGTGGGGAGATGCCTTCTGCGACTGGCAGAGGCTTGTTGACTCAAGACCGGCCCAGTTCAATAACACACATCAGCCAGCTGTGGTTCAGAGGGCAGCGCTGGCTGGTGGACGAGGGGAACACTCCCAGTTCAGTGTTTCCAGTCTGACACAGCCAGCACTTCCGGACAAAGACAACCTGCCCTGCTGACAGCCTGCAGCGGTTTGTGTGTTTTATATCAGCTTTTCCTTCATTTACCAGTGAATCAGGGCAGATGGAATCAGCGAGCAGAGCGAAAGGTGTGCATGCATCAGAGCTCCGTCTGACGGGAATCAAACTGGACATTACTGGATGAGATGCTCACCAGAGTTTCAGAAGCTACAGGATTAAGTTTAATGTGCATAAACTAATCGATGTGTACGATTGTTGATCCTCTGAAGTGTCTCCATGCAGACTTTCTGACCACAGAAATCACTTCTGAGACCTCCATCGTCATAAAACAGACCCCATACGAGGACATATTGTTTTTTCAGAAACTACTTCCTGTTTAAAGACAACGCTCAGGTGGAAAAATGATCAGATCCTAATAATCCAACATGACAAATGCAAAGCTTTAAACGGATAAAAATCAACTAGTTATTATGAAAACTAAAGGAAGCATTAGAGAGATAGCTAAAAGCAGGACTGAAAAACTAAACTAAAAACACCCAAAAACGATAAATGAGTAGATCCTGAGGAAGAGAACATGAAGCCACGATGCATCTGCAGGTGTCCCAAGAAACGAATAAAACTGAACCTGCAGTAAGAAAGAACATTCATTTTCCTTCTTTATGTTCACGCAGAAACAACTTCTCTTTTCCTCCCTGGCTCTGGCCCTGATGGAGGTTTTCCTCCCTGGCTCTGGCCCTGATGGAGGTTTTCCTCCCTGGCTCTGGCCCTGATGGAGATTTTCCTCCCTGGCGCTGGTTCTGATGGAGGTTTTCCTCCCTGGTTCTGGCCCTGATTGAGGCTTTCCTCCCTGGTTCTGGTCCTGATGGAGGTTTTCCTCCCTGGCTCTGGCCCTGATGGAGATTTTCCTCCCTGGCGCTGGTTCTGATGGAGGTTTTCCTCTCTGGTTCTGGCCCTGATTGAGGCTTTCCTCCCTGGTTCTGGTCCTGATGGAGGCTTTCCTCCCTGGTTCTGGTCCTGATGGAGGCTTTCCTCCCTGGTTCTGGTCCTGATGGAGGTTTTGGAGGTTTTCCTCCCTGGCTCTGGTCCTGATGGAGGTTTTCCTTCCTGGATCTGGTTCTGATTGAGGTTTTCCTTTCTGGTTCTGGTTCTGATGGAGGTTCTCCCTTCCTGGATCTGGTTCTGATTGAGGTTTTCCTTTCTGGTTCTGGTGCTGGAGGTTTTCCTCCCTGGTTCTAGTCCTGATGGAGGTTTTCCTCCCTGGTTCTGGTTCTGATGGAGGTTTTCCTTCCTGGATCTGGTTCTGATTGAGGTTTTCCTTTCTGGTTCTGGTTCTGATGGAGGTTTTCCTTCCTGGTTCTGGTTCTGAATGAAGTTTTTCTTTCTGGTTCTGGTTCTGATGGAGGTTCTCCTTCCTGGATCTGGTTCTGATGGAGGTTTTCCTTCCTGGTTCTGGTTCTGATGGAGGTTTTGCTCCCTGGCTCTGGTTCTGATGGAGGTTTTCCTCCCTGGATCTGGTTCTGATTGAGGTTTCCTTTCTGGTTCTGATGGAGGTTTTGCTTCCTGGTTCTGGTTCTGATGGAGGTTTTCCTCCCTGGCTCTGGTTCTGATGGAGGTTTTCCTCCCTGGTTCTGGTTCTGATGAAGGTTTTCCTTCCTGGTTCTGGTTCTGATGGAGGTTTTCCTCCCTGGCTCTGGTTCTGATGGAGGTTTTGCTCCCTGGCTCTGGTTCTGATGGAGGTTTTCCTCCCTGGTTCTGGTTCTGATGGAGTTTTTCCTCCCTGGCTCTGGCCCTGATGGAGGTTTTCCTTCCTGGCTCTGGTTCTGATGGAGGTTTTCCTTCCTGGTTCTGGTTCTGATGGAGGTTTTCCTCCCTGGTTCTGGTTCTGATGGAGGTTTTCCTTCCTGGTTCTGGTTCTGATGGAGGTTTTCCTCCCTGGTTCTGGTTCTGATGGAGGTTTTGCTCCTTGGCTCTGGCCCTGATGGAGGTTTTCCTCCCTGGCTCTGGCCCTGATGGAGGTTTAACTTCCTGGGTCTGGTTCTGATGGAGGTTTTCCTTCCTGGTTCTGGTTCTGATGGAGGTTTTCCTCCCTGGTTCTGGTTCTGATGGAGGTTTTCCTCCCTGGATCTGGTTCTGATGGAGGTTTTCCTTCCTGGTTCTGGTTCTGATGGAGGTTTTCCTCCCTGGCTCTGACCCTGATGGAGGTTTTCCTCCCTGGTTCTGGTTCTGATGGAGTTTTTCCTCCCTGGCTCTGGCCGTGATGGAGGTTTTCCTTCCTGGCTCTGGTTCTGATGGAGGTTTTCCTTCCTGGTTCTGGTTCTGATGGAGGTTTTCCTCCCTGGTTCTGGTTCTGATGGAGGTTTAACTTCCTGGTTCTGGTTCTGATGGAGGTTTAACTTCCTGGTTCTGGTTCTGATGGAGGTTTTCCTCCCTGGTTCTGGTTCTGATGGAGATTTTCCTCCCTGGTTCTGGTCCTGATGGAGGTTTTCCTCCCTGGCTCTGACCCTGATGGAGGTTTTCCTCCCTGGTTCTGGTTCTGATGGAGTTTTTCCTCCCTGGCTCTGGCCCTGATGGAGGTTTTCCTTCCTGGCTCTGGTTCTAATGGAGGTTTTCCTCCCTGGCTCTGGCCCTGATGGAGGTTTAACTTCCTGGTTCTGGTTCTGATGGAGGTTTTCCTCCCTGGTTCTGGTTCTGATGGAGGTTTTGCTCCTTGGCTCTGGCCCTGATGGAGGTTTTCCTCCCTGGCTCTGGCCCTGATGGAGGTTTAACTTCCTGGTTCTGGTTCTGATGGAGGTTTTCCTTCCTGGTTCTGGTTCTGATGGAGGTTTTCCTCCCTGGTTCTGGTTCTGATGGAGGTTTTCCTCCCTGGCTCTGGTTCTGATGGAGGTTTTGCTTCCTGGTTCTGGTTCTGATGGAGGTTTTCCTCCCTGGTTCTGGTTCTGATGGAGATTTTCCTCCCTGGTTCCGGTCCTGTTGGAGGTTTTCCTCCCTGGTTCTGGTCCTGATGGAGGTTTTGCTCCCTGGCTCTGGCCCTGATGGAGGCTTTCCTCCCTGGCTCTGACCCTGATGGAGGTTTTCCTCCCTGGTTCTGGTTCTGATGGAGGTTTTCCTCCCTGGCTCTGGTTCTGATGGAGGTTTAACCTCCTGGATCTGGTTTTCCTGTCCACTGTGTCCTCGTGCGGCTCAGGACGGAGGATCTGATCCAGTCCGCTGGTTTCTCAGATGATTATCATGATGAAGGGGTTTTTATGTTAAACTGGACTGATGTGGATCATGTAGAGGACTGAATTTATACGGCTGCATCCTCATTCTGGCTTTAAAAACTTTTAAAGGTACATTTCTGGCCTGTTTTTGTGCTTATTTGTATTATTGATTTATTTTGGAAACGGATGTTTTGTAATGGTTCCAGGTAGAAACCAAACTAAAGACCTTTTTTTGTTTTGTGCAGGAGGCAGAAGAGGCTTTTTCATGCTGAAGAAAGACCCGCGCCGTCAGATTTTCTTTCCCTCCTGGTTATGTGCAGCCAGCGCGGTAAGTTTACTTAGATCTTTAATTGAGTTCATTTATAGAACATATCAGTGTACCGAGTCTTATGTCATTTCCCTTATTTATAGCCTCTAAGTTCTCAGTATTTATTGACGTTATTATATGACAACTAAGCTTATGACTGTATTTTGGTAATAAATATTAATATTACTGTTACTATTCTTATTTTTTTATTCTGTCTTGCATTTCATACAGAAATATTTGCACCTGGAATCTGAGAAGGGTGACATTCACCTTGCAGCATACACACATCACACACCACTCTTATTTATATTCATCTTGCTTATCCGTGCACTTTCTCTCTTCTTTTCTCACTTTTCTGTACAGTGTGTTTGCATGAAAAACAAAAAACTGAAACACAAATAAAAACAAGAAGTATAAAAAAATCTGTTAAATGTTCCTGGGGTGAACTCCAGGCTGGACAAGGCTTCTGCTAAGCTCCCCTCCCTACAGGCTTTTAAAAAGTCTTTAAGAACTGCGCTGAGGGAAAACTGATGTCTAGTACAACTTTAATTTACATTTTAATTCCAAAGATTTGAGATTGTTTTGAATTAGCATTCAAAATGATCTTTTTTGTTCTGACTTCTATATTAAACTCTATGATCCTTGCTGACTAGGATTTAGAAGGAAGTAGATATGAATTGGCCCATTTTTACAACCTCATCCAGAGCGCAAGATCATCATCAACAGGAGTTCATGAACAGCTCATCAGGCGACTGCACCATCCATCAGCACAGCCGCCGGCTATGTGCTGATATCTGAGGAGTTTCTGTAGGAGTTACTGGACCACATCTGTACCGACAGACACTTGTTCATGTGCATGTAGTCATAGTTACATCCTGTGGAATGATTTTTAGCAGACCGATGGAGAGCTGGAGACCACCAACACCTGCCTCTGCAGTGACCCCTGCTGGACTGAACAGGTTCCACTGGAGACAGCCAGGACTAACTGGGATAACTGGGATAACTGGGACATTTAGGTTCATATCATGTGTTTTCATCTCCTCGCCCATTAAAAGGATTACTGATGCTTGATCAAACCCTGTCTGTGTTGCAGCAGTAGGTGGAGCTCAGTACCTGCTTATGTATCCAGTCTGTCCCAGATCTCCACCCTGGCAGTCGGCGTAGAAGTCCGGACTGATGGAGCCATCTGCTGAGATGATCCCATCTGGAGCAAACAAGCCAAGTTTAGGCCCACAGGTCAGCAGCTGAGAAGTGATGCAGACACATGTCTGGAACGCTTTCAGTACCTGCGGTGTAGAACAGGTCGGGTCTCTCCAGGATGTCCTCGCTCCCCATGAAGGACTCGCCATCCTCGCCGTACAGGAGTGGTTCTGCTTCATCCAGCTGACGGTTCTCCACCATCTCCAGCCACTGACTGTTGTACCAGCGGAACTTTTCCTTCTGGATCTTCTTCCCCCATTCCTCGTCATACTCCTGAGTACAGGTGAAGGAAAGGAGGGATTATTTGAGTTCAATCACTGGAGGAGACTAGATCAACCATCTCCATCAACTCTACATTTAGCTCCTGAACATTACCGGGAATTCAATAGTAGGTATGAAATTTGCCATCCTCTGTGTCTGAGCAAATACGCGTAACGCCTGGACTCAATGTGCCGACTAGGAATGCTTCTGTATTAGTCTCCATTCAGGAAAACAGCATACCAGACTAAGGAGACGAGGAGCAGAGCAACAACATAGACCGTTGGCAGGAGAAGCACTGCTGTCCACGTTTCTACAGAGCTGCACATGGAAACCACTGAACTGGCCCCACAAACAGACCAGAGCTGCACCAGTCCGGACCCAGTCAGTCTGGATGAAGAGGTTTCATACCAGACACATTTCCGAACTCACAAAGCAGAAAAAAATGATACCGGAGGTTATTTCTACAGTCAGATTTTTCTCAGCCAGCTGAATGTGGAGGAGAAAATGATCTGGTGCACCCGCATGCCGAGGACTTCCACAGCCAACTGATATTCTCCTGCTGATTTGACAAACTATAATTATTAAATTATTAATAAACAAGGAAATTATATCAGCAATATGCAACCACAATTCCAAAAAAGTTGGGATGTAGAATGTAAATAAGAACTGAATGCAACAGCTTATAAAAACTCATCAAGACATCTCATTCCCAGTAATACATAAAAAGTTGGAACAGGAGCATCAAAAGGCTGGAAGGGTAACTGGTACAAACCAGAAACAATTGTAGGAGCATTTGACAACTAATCAGGTTACCTGGCAACAGGTCAGTAACATGACTGGGTATAAAAGGAGCATTTCAGAGAGGCAGAGTCTCTCAGGTGGAAAGATGGACAGAGCTTCACCAATCTGAGACAAACTGGCTTTAAAACTGTGGAACAATTTCAGAAAAATGTTCCTCAGACTTTGAAGATCCACCATCTACAGTGTAGAATATCATCAGAATATTCAGAAAATCAGGAGGAATCTCTGTGTGCTGGGGATAATCCTGGATGCTGGTGATCTTCTGGATTAAAAGCAGACATGATTCTCTACTGGAAACCACTGCATGGACTCATGAAGACTTCCAGTAACCACTGTCTGTGGACACAGTTCACCCTGAAACCCACAAATGCAGGTTAAAGCTCCATCATGCAGAGAAGAGGCCAGATGTGAACAGGATCCAGAAACAGCTTCTTCCATCTTCTCTGGACCAAAGCTCTTAGAAAGGGAAGGCCACATCCTGCATCCATCACAGCAGCATGGCTTCACAGAAGAAGAGTCCGGCTGCTGAACTGGCCTGCCTGCAGTCCAGACGTTTCACCAACACACAACATCTGGAGCATCATGGAAGCAGACCAAGCAACCAAGGTCCAGGACTGTAGAGCAGCTAGAATCCTGCATCAGACCAGAATGGGACAACATTCCTCTCCGAAAACTCCAGCAACTGGTCTCCTCACTTCCCAGACGTTTCCAGACATGTTAGAAGAAAAGATGCTACACCATGCCGAACACCACCCTGGAACTACTTTTTACACCATGCCGAACACCACCCTGGAACTACTTTTTACACCATGCTGAACATCACCCTGGAACTACTTTTTACACCGTGCCGAACATCACCCTGGAACTACTTTTTACACCGTGCTGAACACCACCCTGGAACTACTTTTTACACCGTGCTGAACATCACCCTGGAACTACTTTTTACACCATGCTGAACACCACCCTGGAACTACTTTTTACACCATGCTGAACACCACCCTGGAACTACTTTTTACACCATGATGAACACCACCCTGGAACTACTTTTTACACCGTGCTGAACATCACCCTGGAACTACTTTTTACACCATGCTGAACACCACCCTGGAACTACTTTTTACACCGTGCTGAACATCACCCTGGAACTACTTTTTACACCATGCTGAACATCACCCTGGAACTACTTTTTACACCATGCTGAACATCCCCCTGGAACTACTTTTTACACCGTGCTGAACATCACCCTGGAACTACTTTTTACACCGTGCTGAACATCACCCTGGAACTACTTTTTACACCGTGCTGAACATCACCCTGGAACTACTTTTTACACCATGCTGAACACCACCCTGGAACTACTTTTTACACCATGCTGAACACCACCCTGGAACTACTTTTTACACCGTGCCGAACACCACCCTGGAACTACTTTTTACACCGTGCCGAACATCACCCTGGAACTACTTTTTACACTGTGCTGAACATCACCCTGGAACTACTTTTTACACCATGCTGAACATCACCCTGGAACTACTTTTTACACCGTGCTGAACATCACCCTGGAACTACTTTTTACAGACATGTTGCTGCCATCAGATTAAATGTAAAGTTTCCAGCATCTGATATGTTTATCTTCTACGGGGAAATAAAATATGGCTTGATGAGATCTGGAAGTCATTGCATTCTGTTATTTACATTTCCATAGAGCCCTTATGTTTGTAGAACAAGATTTTAGTTGAATCCATATGTTTTCAGTCAACGAGCTGCTGCATCTCTGTGTTAACACTGATCCAGCAGAGGAGGAGGAGGAGGAGGAGGAGGAGGAGAGAGTGACAGACTTTTGATTGTTGTCTTCGTCCTCTGCAGCTAATAAAAACCTCTGCGAGGCCGGCTTGGCTGCTGGAGAGCACGGTGTTTTCTTTTCTCTGCAGGGGCTGCAGGGGGAGCGATAAAGGCAGCCTTTGAGATGGTGACGTTCCGGCCCACAAGATTAATCATTCAGACACGAACCAGAGCCGGGCGGGTACTGACAGCTCTGGGTGTCTGTCAGTACCCGCCCGGCGGATTCATCAGGATGAAACAGCGTTACGACTTGGCTTTTCGCAGAGTTGAACATGAATAATCAGTTATTTATTAGCGGCGATGCTCGTGACAGAATGAGCTCATCACAGCGGGGGTAAGGAAGCGCGTAACGAGCGCTGGGAGCTTTAAACATTTTCCTATGGAAACAAGTCCAGTCTAAGAATATCACCATGAATCAGGCCTCCGTCCCACTTGGAGCATCTACAAAGTTTCTCCTGAAGCCACGGCTGTGTTTGTACGCGAGCAGAGGCCAGCATGATCAAAGGCCCGCCGTTCAGGACGGCGTGCGTCGTTGAGGAGTAATGATTGTGTGAGTCCACGGCTCTGCTTTCCGTCTCACCTCGGCTGTCCACCATCTGAAACTCTCCAGAGCCTGCCGGCTGCCTTTCATGTGGCTCCCAGCTTAATAGGTCTCACTGATAATTTCAATGAAACACTTCCTCTGCCCCACAACGCTGCCTGGCTAAAATCTCCAGCTAATTACGATAATCTGAGGCCTGGCAGCGATCACACGCTGACCAGCGGCTGACCACAGCTGTCAGTCAGCCAGTCAGGAGGCTCAGGAGTCCATCGGCTGGTTAATCGCTGATGTCAAATCTGACAACGCAGAAACTTTCAGCTGTGAGGGCTCGACTTGAGGCTGAAAGACAAGCTGCTGACAGATTAGTCACTTTTTTTTTTAACCTCTTATTTTTCTATTTTATCTGAACAACTACAAGGGCTGTATGTACAGCTGAGACGTGAAATTACTACAGAAATGTCAGAACCAGGATGTTTTACTGTGTCAGAGGAAACTCATCTGGAACACAGTAGAAAATTTAAATGGTGTTGATGAGGATAGCAGCCCAATTCATCTAGGAATGAGCAACATGGTCATAGGAAGTAGTAAAGTAGGCCTAAGAGGCTTTTGAGCTGAGTTTCTGCCCGTCATGGTGCTATGCTGCAGCATTACTGCTTCCTGCTGTCTGCAAACATCTTCTAGACTGCAGGTCTCATGCTGCACCCTGTAGGAGGATCTCAAAGAGAGAATGCAGACAAAACCATGCCGGCTTCTGCATCTCCTTTCATATTAAACCATCATGATAGCACATATTTTAACTAGATGATTATTGGATGTACATTTATCCCGTTTCCCTTGGTTTTCTAGATTCACACACCTTACTGATGTCAGTTTATTTATGGGTTCATTTTTTTAGACTACATATATCCTTATTGCTCTATGAAAAAAATGATTGTTTTCATTATTTGTGACTGAGCAGCCTTTCCAGTCTCTTTTTCTTTCTGATACCTCCTCCGTACGAATCCGAGATGACAATGGAAAGTCAGATCATGTGACTGTAAGTAGTGAAAGCAGAGGATGCTGCAGATTGTACGGATGTTGGAAACCACAGCTCTACTGGGATAAATGGATCAGATGAGAGGTACAGAACAGAGAAAAAGCCAGAATCCAGCTGCTGTCACGGAGCCGTTTTATAGGAATAAGTTGAGTCTGACACTAAAAAGCTGCCAATAAAAAACTCTGGAAACAAAAAGATTTCCAGAGTTTCTGTGCATGTATTTGCTAAATTTCACCTTTTTAATTGAAGTCTGCTGACTTAGTTAATACAGGAAATTATTATCTTATAATCTGAATCAGTGAGCATGGTGCCGATTGAAAACGTTAACTCTTTCTAATCTTAGTTTATTGGTTCATTTTCTTTTTGCAAACCGTTTTCCCACCACCATCCGTGGTGTTTGCCCGCAGCATTGTCCCAGTACAGCACCTGAAGGCCAGATCTCAGCACATACTCACAGCGATGATGTCCAGCGTGTTGCCGCACACTTTACGGATGGCTGTGTTGTTGTCGTGCATCAGGTCGATGAGGTAAGCCGGCGCTTCTGCTCAGGACTTCAGGAAAGACAACATTTTATTCTTGTGCAGCTTTTTACTCTGACTTTAAGTCATTTGTCAGTTTTTATGATGACATGCTGCAGGTATTCAGTTACATAGCAGAAGCTTCCAGAAGTATTCATCTCCCAAAACCCAGAGTTCAATCCAACTGAGATTCTGAGGCCACGTATGCTGCCAGATGCTCTACAGCTGGAGAAACATTGTTCTGGTGTGAAGTGAGAAGCTTCTCATCAGAAACGCCTTTCTTCATGCAGAAAGAACCAAATTAAACTGACATGGATCATATTTGTTATTTGTCACCGACCACATGTGTGCACAAATACAGGGAGGTGGAATTTCCTGAAAATCCAAACTAAGAGGTTGCTATGGAAACGCAGAGAGAAGGATGCAGAGAAGGAAAGGATACGGGTGTCTTTGATGATGACGTCTCTTGTAGCTTTGTTGAAAACCATCTGGTAGAAGACGTAAACAATCTGGCACACAAACTCATCGTCCTCCTGTTGGGCTAAGATGAAAACAACAAGTCAGCTGCTGCACAAACCGCTTCCTCCTCATTTCAGTCATGAAGGAAACCTTCAAATGATTGAGAATCAGTTCTCTTTGTTCACCATCCTTTCTAAATAACTAAACCTGTTCTCACCTCCACGAAGAACTGCAGCTTTAGTATTAAACACCTAAAAATGAGACTAGAAACTTCTTACTTCTACAAATACACCGACTCGTCTGCACCTACCAGAGTTCTGTCCGCAGTAAACAGGTTCACTCATGTTCATCTACAGTCAATTTACCTTTTAAACATCCACCCATCGTCTATACCAGTTCATTCAACTGCAGGGTCATGGGGGCTGAAGTCGATCCAGCTGCTAGTAGGTGACCTCATTTCTATCTTCTACTTCTTTTATTAGTATGCAGAGTCTCAGTGGGGCAGTTCTGCAGGGCATGCTGATCATTTAGGGCTAAACGATGCGATGCAGAGCTTCTTCTTCTGCTTCGTGGATCAACAGATTTTCCTGCACTGATCTGTTTCTGTGATTACTAAACTCATATTGTCTTCCTGGTTTTTAAGCGAAGCTGTCATGGTAACAGTGATCCATGTGCTTGTATGTTCATGTGACACTGAGAAAAGTTACAGTGGCCATGTTTACATGTGTACATGTTTACATGTTTACATGTGCCAAATCTCTTCAATCGGGTTACAGTTCGGATCAGACGTAGTTGTTCTGATCATTCCGAACATTTACACTCACAGAGCTGTGCAGATGTCTCAGCGGAAGGAAGAAACGGGGATGTAAACAAACCCAGTCATACCAACTTCAGCCTCCACCCCTTAATAATTTAAATTCTTCAAAGATCAGATGCAGTTTATTTCTATCACTGATTAGTTCGGTCTCACCGTTGAGCAGCTCGATGAGAGCGGGAATGAGCCCAGACTTGGCCAACATGGCTGCACACGCGTCATCCATGGACACGGTTCCCACCATGATCACCACCTCCAGGATGAGGTCGTCCTCAGCAGAACCTGACGGCAGAGCGGGAGAAACCTCACCGATGAGCATCTTACAGGCCCTACAGAGCTGCTGCAGGCTGGGATTTTAACGCCACGTCATTCCCGTTTCCATCTGTATTTATATCCGTACTTACATTTTCTTTCGATATGATGGTTATCTTACCATCAGTGAAGAACATCATGAGAACATGATGAATGAGTTTGTCTTTGTTCAGTCATCAAACTCAGTTTTGTTTTTATTTTCTTCTTTCCTTTATTTAAATAAAAAAAGGGACATCCTGCGATCAAACTGGCATTTAAAGGGTTAAAATAATTAGGATAATTACATATTTGGTATTTCTGATTAGGACTGAAGACGACTCAGTGATGTGAGGAAAGAAAATGGAAAAATAATATGAATCTGTAATGTTTTTAGGCAGTTTTTGGGAGAGGACTTTTCTGTCCTCGTATTACTTGTAAGGGTCGGAAATTTTACGTGATTCCGATTATTATAAAAAAAACATAAAATAATGATGCTTACAGGTTACAATCATTAAAAAAAGGAATATATATATGATTCTAAACATGTCAGTGTCCTCCGTCTTTCTCATGTGAAAATTTGTGTTTGGTTTAATCTTTTCTCCTCTTTATTAAAACCAGTTGGTGTTGTACTGGACATGGGTTAGTGTTAGTGTTAGGAAAGTCTGACTAGTCGCTTTTACAACCAGGTATAACTGGTAAAAATGGAGTTTCTGTGGAATGAACAACACAGCTAAACGTGTGGGTAATTACCCCAAAAAATGTTCCTAAATATCCTGCTGACTCAGCAGTTGCTGTAAACTGCAAACCTCATGTTTTTATTTTGCATTTTTTCTTAAATTACGGCTTAATATCAGGAAATATAAGCAAATTACTTCAAACTACTTAAAATCTGCATCAAGACCAAAGGGAAGAGGCCGGGTCAGGAGGTCAGCGGGCATGAAAGGTAAAGATAAGAGTAAGACCGGGTGGTTTTCTGTCCTCACATCATCCAGCGCCACCTCACTGATAACCAGATTTAGGAGAGTAGGTGAGGTTAAGTCGGGGCATGGGAGAGGTCTGGATTTTAGGGCTAAAAGAGATGGATGAAGAAAATGTGGCAGGGTTATCTGTCACTGCTGTGTGCTTCAAACGTCTCAGTAACTCGGCTGTATTATGAGAAACATGATGGTTATTTAAGAAGATACTCTAAAATAAGTTTAAACATGAAACCCTTCCTGTACGCACACACCTGGTTTGAGTTTGTCTTTAAGGTAGGGCACCAGGTTGTACTCCTTCAGCACCAGCGCCCAGTCCAGGTCGGGGATGGTCAGGTTGGCCAGCGATCCCAGACACTCAATCACGAACTCCTCGGCCTCGTCGTCGGTGATCTGAGCCGCCAGATCTCCAACGTGGTCCTGTTGGCAGAGCCGCTTATTTTTACTGGAGATTCACCAGTCCGGGTGTTTGAAGGATAGTTCGGGTATTTTTACTGACCAAGAACGAGCTCTTTGTGGGTCCGCTGTGTTGAGAAAGATTTCTGATCATCTTCATCAGCAGAACGTCTTTCAGCTTCAGGGCCCTCTTCATCAGCATTTTCAGACCGTTACCTGAGGAAGAGGAGGAGGAGGAGGGGGACAGGAAGTTCAGACGTTGCTGTCAGACAGGCTCGGGTCTGCTTTGCTTCTCTGTTACCTTGACAGATGACCTGGGCGTTATTCTTGTTAGCAGCCAGGTTGATGCAGAGTGAGATGAGCTCAACATCCATCTTCTTCTCCCCACAGTCAAACAGCATCTTCATCAGCTGCCAATCACAGGCTCAGCTCATCATCAAGTTAAACGTAGAAGAAGCTGTGTGTCAGCATCATCTCATCAGCTGCTTCTACAACAAAACTCAGCGAGCAGCCGACTCAGACTCATTGTAACTGATACCAGTCGTCATGGTAACCTCTTCTGAACATCTGGGACCTTTTCAGCTGGAAGTCCAGATTATTTCTGATCATAACAAAAACAAAACACCCTGTGTGTGAAAGAAAAGTGAAAAGCTGTGAACTTCTTTAAAACAAAACAACTTGAAATTTATGGGGAAAATTCGCAGTTTGAACAAAATGTTTAACTCATTCACATTTTAATCATTTACACAGTTTTTATTTATCTTTAATATTTTCAGTATATTTTAAATAGAAAAAATTAATAGAAATCAAAAGTTTGATAAATCTTATGTGTGTATGTGTGTGTGCATGTGCACATTTTCCTGTTGCTTTCTTTTTTAACATGTTCAAAATAAACATTTATTCATTATTTAAAAATAATTAAGAAAATAATTTAAATATTTTGATCAATTTAATCAACTACATATAAATATTAAATATTTTTTTATATACTATATTTCTATCTTATACTTTTATCTATATATTTTTGTTACTATTTTAACTACATATTTTATTTATTTGATATATTTACTCATTTCTATGTGTATTAAAACTTCCACTACAAAACCAGCAAACATGTAATCCCAAGTTTCTGGACATGAAAGATCCAGCATTTCACGTGATGATCAGAGGAACTTTTCCAGACCTAGAACTTATTTTAAATCTACATACATGTACATGTCCACATGTGTGTAGTTGCCTCAGCTCATCATACAAACTGCAGTCACTCCTATTAAGTCAGAAAGATGGAGAAGATGGAACCAGTTCTCCTCTTCTGTGGTCAGAGCTTCTGCATCTCACACTTCATGTGGTTTGAGGTGTGAAAGAGCTGCACAGACGACCTTCAGTCAGTTTCAGCTGCAGTCACACAGAAACATTTTAAATGTTTGTAATCTCCCTCTTCCTCCTCCTCCTCCCTCAGTCTGTCCATCCATCCACTGATTTAACATTAAACAGGAAGGGCTTTGAGCTGAGGGGGAGGGCGGGGGTGGCGGAGGTGCACCGCTTCCCCGCGAGGAGTCGGGAATCAGAGACGGTGAAAGAAACTGTGGGCCGGGCCTGGGTTAGGTATCACATACCAGGGGCCCCGGACCCCAAATCAGTCCCGTCTAGACTCTCTGGCACCTGCCTCTGCTTATTTACCACAGCCAGCCACTGGAGGCCCCGCCACCCTTAGACCTCCTCCCCCCACCTCCATCTCTGCAACCACTCCGCCCTCACTCCTCTGACTGCCCTGTTCAGATCCAGCACCAAACGGTGACCCCATTAAAAACCTGAAGGGGGGGTTGCCACCCTGAGAAAGTGAGAAAAGAAACGGGGTCTTAAAAGAGGATTAAAGGTGGGAACTTTGACGAAGCAGTTTATTAAGGAGGTGTTTTAACCAACAGGTAACAAGAAGGAACAGAGAGGGGTTTCAGCTGCAGGGGAGGGGTGGGGGGATGAAGACGGCATCTGGACTGAATTCATCTTCAGACACCATGTTTGTGTGTTTTAATGCTGACATATCAGGAGCTTAATTGGTGGTTTCTTCCTCCTTTAAGTGAACAAACAAGCAGCAAACATCAGCTGAGGCAGCGTGTGGTCAGCAGCTGACAGAAAAACGCTGCTTCACCAGGAAACCGCAGCACAGGTGAGACGTCAGAGCGGCGTCAAAGCCCAGAATAAACCGCCTCACAATAACCCATAATACCTGCAGAGATTTACCAGGCACACATATGGAATAAAGTCATGCTAATTAGCTGATGAAAATATTCATGTTCCAGCTCTTTTTTTCTCTCTACAATCAGATTTATTTGTCATTGTATATATATTTAGCGGAATTAAAATGTCTGGTGCAGAAAAGAAACAGATTAAAACTAATCAGCATTCAAGTTTAAAAAAAAACAAAACAAACCAAAGTGCAATAACGACATACAGATCGTGTTTAGGACATGTATGTACAGTATAAAACATTAAAAAAAAAGATGTAAAGAGGACCTCCATCACATTAAATACAAGTTTAATATTGATAATGTGATGAAAGGGATGTGTAATCCTGGATCAAAACGATCTTATAGCCCATATTTATTAGTTTTATAGCTATACTGATTTTATATTGGCCTCAGTTACATGCTGTTTTTTTATTCTGAATTAAATAAGTGGAATTAAAGTATTCTCCTTCGCATTTACATGAAAAAAGTAATTCCGGATTGAGATTTACATGGAAAACACATTTAATCGGCTTTTTTCAACTCCGCTTTAGATCTGGAGGCTGGGAAGGGTTCCGATTGGACGGGGGAGAAGAAAACAAACTCCACTTCCTGCTTCTTTTCTTTTCGTCTACAACATGGAAGACACATGATAAGAACCATGTTGGCTCTGATGGTGGTTCAGCAGCTGAGGAGGAGGGAGGTAGAAGACCGTATCGTCATGGCGACAGGACAAGGGAACGAGCATGCTCAGAACGATCAGAGTTAATTTAAAGCTAAATGAACATGATATCCATTCAGATTCAGAATATTTAGAATAAACCAGCCACTTAATTCGGATTTAAGTTTAATTCGGGATGGCCGTTTTCATTCGGTATTATATGTTTATGGGGTCATTTTAATTTTAATTAAAGGGGAATTAAAACCCTCGTGTAAACGTGGCCATTGTCTAAAACAGCATCCCATACTTCTCAAAGACTTCAGAGCAACCTGAAAGCCAAAAGGAAATCTCCAGTAATCCATTCATTTACCAAACATCTGCAAGGACGACCAAGAAACGAAAAGATCTTTTTTCATTCCAGTTTCTTAGCCTGGGTGAGTGGGGCAGAGAGGAGTGGTGAGAGGAGATCCGTGTGGACCTGGAGGCCAGGTCGGAGGCCACATCCTGGTCATGCTGCTGGCCAGCCTCCTCTCTGCCCCGGGAGACCCCGAGGTTCAGATCTGCTGCTGACCCGACCTTCTGAACAAACACCAGACCCTCACAGCCACATCTGGCCGGCATTTACACCCAATCTTAACAAACAAACACAACGCACATTCAGCTAATCACTAGTCATGAGAGGAGCGACTGACCGGGTCAGCTCAATCAGGACGGAGCTCCGAAATTCAACAAACATGTACCTGAACGCCCGAAACTGCAACATGCTGACAAAGAGATTTAAAGCCCCCATTATGAGACTGATTCAAAGTCATTTTGATATTAAAAGTCTCATAATACATATATACATATATATATACATATATATATATATATATATATATATATATATATATATACATATATATATATATATATATATATATATATATATACATATATATATATATATATATATATATATATATACATATATATACATATATATACATATATATACATATATATATATATATACATATATACATATACATACATATATATATATATATATACATATATATACATATACATACATATATATACATATACATACATATATATACATATACATACATATATATACATATACATACATATATATATGTATATGTATATATATATATATATATATATATATATATATATATATATATATATATATATATATATATATATATATATATATATATATATATATATATATATATATATATATATATATATATCTTGTATCAGCAGAACGAGCCGATGCTACAAATATTTAGTATTAACTGAGTTTTCTCTTGGGTGAACGTCAGATGTCCAAGGGTCAGTAAATGCAGCATGTAATGTACTTCTATGTGTTGTTCTGCATCATCTCTACCATGTTCTAGATCATCATGCAGAATTCATCCAGCATCGTCTCATCAACCGTCTCCACACGATCACATGGTGATAAAGTCATAAAACCACCAGATGTTGACAAATGAAGTTAAACAGCTGATACTGATCAAGAAACTCTGATAAAACTGATGATCCGGCTAAAAACACAAAGGTCTCATTTCTTTTCCTGGTCAGGGCTCCTGGCCCCCCATCAGAACGTTTCTAGACCCGCCCCTGCATAGCGGAAGTATAAACCCTGTCGACCACCAGCAGCTGCTGTGTTAGAGAAGGTCCGGCCAACAAGACTTTGGGGTGAATATGTGCTGATATAAACCATGAATCGCTAGTTTCCTCCTTCTCAGCTGATCCATAAACAAACGCTACAGAGAGAAAAGCCGATCAGCTGATCACCGTCAGCCATCATGATTCACGGAACAACAGGAGACGGTGAGGAGGAGCAGACATGGAGAAGACCAGAGAGCCGCTAGACCAGCAATGATGGTGCACAACGCAGGAAAAGAAGAAGAAGAAGGTGTGGGTGTTAAAACACCATCATCCTCCAGGGGGGCGACGCCCATGTGTTGCTCCATCAATGTTCTTTTTATTCTCAAATCCATCCATAGAGTCAGCAGGCTCATCTTTTCCATCTGGACGTCTCCACGTCCCGCCGTCATCACGGAGAAATGACGGATGTGTGGGGTTGTTATGCCGTGCATGTTTTAACTGGGTTAAAAATATTAACACAATTATTACATAAATTAGTTACCACATTATGTTCGACAGTCCTGATAAATGTATAATTATCAGCTAATTTGTGAATATTTTTATTTTCCCAGTTTTGGGAATGAGCTTCCAGAACGCCGTTATGTTGTGAGGCTGAGAGGAAGCAGTCTGAGGGGATGCTTTTCATGACCAGTGTGGGTCAGTGTCTGTGCTGAGGCAGCAAATTAAAGAAAAGCTGTTCAGACACACGAAGGGGAAACAGAGTAAAGATGTTTTACAGGACTCGGTAGAAAGGAGGAGAGAAAGCAGGGTTGTCATCCAGCAGGTCCTGTGGTGGTGTTTGGGACCAGATGTGGTGGCGTCCCTCCCTCTCGCCATTTCTCCCACCCGTCTCTAACTGCTGATGCAAATGTGTCTGTTTTGGTCTGCTGGCGGCGTACATTGGGCAGCCTTACCTGCGGTATGCAGTCTGTGTCGGCAAACATGGACTTGAATCTGTCTTCCATGCTGATGTGGTACAGAATGTACGTGCTGAGCTGTCTCTGGCCCTCGTCAGCTGCAACATAAACAGAGGAGGAGGGAAGTCAACGCATGAATGACCGCTTGTGATGCCAATGACCACATCTAGGAGGGTTGTGTGTTTTTAGAAATATTAATGGGCTGAAAGGGCTTTTTTAAGGCCGAATTCTGCCGGAGGTCAGTTGGCATTCAGAGCAGAACCAGAAGCAGTCGGCTGCAGTTTGTCAGAGCTCTGGAGACCCGGACAGGTAAGCAGACAAACGTGGAACGAAAGGACCAATCACTTAAATTTAAACTCAGACAGGAAATTCCAGCTTCGTGGATCAAGTAAGTCACCACCACCGATCTAGAAACATCACAGTGACACGCTGGCTTAATCATGTCATCTTCAGAAAAGAGAAGATCAGCACCAGCCAGGTGTGTCCAGGTGTTTTGGCTCCACCTTTTTTTCTTTTTTGTTTTTTCAAATATAAACCAGCCTGTAGAAGCTGAAGCCTTTAAATCCCAGTCAGCATGCAGACATGATGTTTTCAGAACAGCCTCAGTAATCAGATTATGAGGCTAAGAGACAAACATAATGCTGCTTTATCTATCGATACATTAATTTTACATCATTTTAGCCTCATAATCTGACAGCTGAGGCTGGAAACATGAGATTTACAGGTTAATTAAACTGTCTTAATTGAACTGCATTAATATAGTGATTATTGAAGGACTTCACATACAAGTGTTGAAAGTTTTGTATTTATTCCTTGATTTTGTTTTAATTAAGAACTAGCATCCCCTCCGACTCGTCGGCGGTACTGGGACATTTCCCCGCTGCGGCGTTGGTGCTTATCAAAGCTCTGCAGCACCATGATGGAGATGAAGCCTGAAAGGACTGAGTGTTAGACTGTCAGTGAGTCCAGGACCTTTATGAGTTTGACCTCTGACCTGAGCTGGGGCACCAGAGGCCAGGGAGGAGGAGCTGGCCGGGGGGAAATTAATAGAGTTCAGACCAGAGTTTGACCCAGGGAATTTTCATTAAGGGAAGTGTTAAGAGAGAGGCTCTTCACTGGACCAGAACCACTGACAGACCTCCGCTAATGCCCACCAGCCTGGTCCAGTTAAAAGCGGTCCTAGCCGAGTTCGGTCCCCGGCCGTACGGGACCTTATCGCCCAGGATTGGATCCAGATGTGCTCGCTGAACCGCTGGAATCACAGGAGGGAGAGGGAGATGAGGAGAGGCGGCTCCCAGCTTTAATTGGGAAAACAGGAGGAAGCATCAGTTTTACTGCTTTTAATAAGTTAAAGCCACGCTGTTGCTGCTCCGCCAGCCGCTGACCGGAACATGTGCTTCTCATTAGCCATCCTTTACCTCAACCAGCTCCGTAAACACACACACTGCAACTCCCTCACTCTGCTGTAAGAACATGGAGGATCCTTTATGGGCCAAGAGAGAGATCCCATTAAATGTTCAAAACACCAGCAGTGATGGAGCAGCAGAGGAGGGGAAAGGGTGAAGGGGAGCTGTTAAAATTAACTAGACTGTTCAAGGGCAGTTAGTGGGAGAGCTCAACTCCAATTACACCCCGGTCTGATGTAAAACCACCTAACCTCCGTAAAATTACAGCCGCACACATGAAGAAGTGTCTGGGCTCCATTTGTTATTGCAGATTCTGGGTAAATAAGCCAGCTGGGTTTGGTCTTTGGTCACATCCAACACCACATAACAAGCTCAAATACTTTTATAGACCATCCCAGCAGCCACGCCAGGCTGATAATTTGTTTGTGCATTTTAAAGACTGTCAACAATGATGCCAACATCCTGATGTGACTGTTTGTGGAGATGGATGAGTTTCTGTCCAGCTGAAATGAATAAATCATAAATTAAGCTGCAGACAATAAAAAGTGCAGCTCAAATGACAAAAAAGGAAGAAAACACAGAAAATGTATTAATTTAAAAAAAAAAAAAAAAAATCTTTTTAGCTTAAAAGTGATAAAAATGGTACCTTTCTCCCAGTCTGGGAGGATGTTGTAGGTTGGTGTTTTATGGACTTGTGTCTGCAAATAAAGTTTTTACAATATACTTTATAGGATTTTTGGGAAATTTCTTGTTTAACCAAAAAGTATCTCAACCAGAAATAAAATGAAGCAGGTACTAGATTACAAATCAGCCATCTTCTTCCTCATTTCACAGGCTGTATAGAGGTCTGAGGCAGCAACAGAAAAGCTGGGGTAAACTCAGTCCGTGTTATAAAAGTCACGCATGACGTCGGGTTTCTCTTTATACTTAAAATGACCGAACTCCTGGTTAATTATCACAGCACAGATAATGTTTTGAAGCTGGCACACAGCAAACAAAACCCTTTCAGCCAGAGAGACCGACTACTTCACAGCTTATATGATGGTGGTATTACACAGACGGAGTACTATTACTATTATTACAAGTATGAGTGAAGAGCTCCACTACTGTATTTGAACACTGTATTGGATTAAAGATTATATGAACACAGTCTGTATGTATTTATTTTTGCTGTTATTAGTACAATTATTACTGCATGGCTGTTACAAACATATTTTTGTTTAATGTGACACTGATATTTTGAACTTGATCATGTTTTAATAGTTTATCTGATGCTTTTTCCTTTTTATTTTGTTTTAATGTTAAATTAAGCTTCTTGTTTTCTGTAAAGCCCTTTGAATCAACCTGTTATTGAATTGTGCTATAAGAGTAAACGTTGAGTACTTTCGTTAGTTCATTATAAAATGATGTATTGCAGATTGACGGCTGTTATTCCCAATAATTATTGTCACTCAGTATTTGTTATAATTCAGAAGGGGTTGGATCAAATAAACTTTGGCTTCTTTTCATCCCTTTTCAACAAGGACATTCTGTTATGTTTGTATTTTTGGTCTAATAAACCCTCCTCCACCCCGGCTAAGGAAGGAAGGAAGGAAAAAAAGGACGGACAGTGTCAGCCAGATGTGAGAGAGACAAACAGTCCTGAATGACAAGGGAAAACAATTTTTCTAATATTTTATTAAATTTTAAATTTAAAATTTAAATTCCAGCTTCAGTGTTGATGCAGAAATATTTTCTAACCTATGAAGGAGGATTATCACACGAGCTGTAAATATATAAATATGAGCTGCTCTATATTCTGATCAGGATGTGACGCTGAGAAAAACCAGCTTCACTTATACGATCCAGCCTCTAGATCAGGTTTCTACTTTGTCCTTGTAGTAAAAACCGAAGAGTCTGATGTTACTGATCTGGTTCCCACCACAGCTCCTCATTTCTCTCTACATGCTTTCTGCGTCACACATCCAGGTGACCACACTCCAACCATGTGGGACAACATGTGTCTTCAGCCAGCTGGAATCACACAGAAACCCTGTTTTTTTCTTTTTTTAACTCTCCCTGGGAGATAAAGATGCTGAGAACTTCATGTCCATCATGCAGACGCAGCTGAACAAGCCGTTATTGTAGGAATTTCTGAGTCGTATTACGGCTTAAAACAAATCCAAGATTCTTTGTAGGTTTTATTAATGTCAACACGTTATCTGAGATCTGAATTTTAGGGAGATTTAGAGCGACTCCACTCAGTAAAACCGGCTTTTTTCACTTCATCAGGACATTTCACTGCCTGCACTGTCTTCTGTCCTGTCAGTCATTTATGGAAATGAGTCCATGATGAGGTTTGAAGATGTGACTTCACAGCTGACTGTAGCGGTCACATGATGTTAAAGTCGGCAGGAATTACTGAAGCGAGTGGTTGCTGCAGGTTGGAAACCTGGATCAGTTACATGAAAATGAATTGTGCTCCTTTGCATTTTGTCACTTGCAACTTTTTAAAATGCGATTTTGATTTAAAGAGGATGAATGGTTCAGCCCTGGTTCAGACCGAACATCTCATCAGGACCGAGCCATCATCGTCTCGTCCTCTTCAGAGGAAGAAAACATCCTCAGCCATGAAGCCTTCACAGCTCCTCATTTTAGGTTTCTTTTAGCTGGAAAAGGATTTTCTTTCCCTGACATTTCCTCCTCAGACTCATCGTTGCCATGACAACTGCATGTCTCCTCTACATCCTGTAAGTGTAGGTTCAGCTCTGGTGTTGGTTGTCCCACATTTTACCTCAGAAACTGTAAAAAGTTTACCTTCTTCCACATGAATGAACACACACACACACAGAACTGGCTGCAACTATGTTGCTTCAGCACTTTAAAGCTTCCCATTCAAACAGCAGTTTCATCATCTATTTGGTCATGTCCAGGTCTAAATAGAGGTCTCTTAGCAACATGGTGATGTTTCTATGGTGAAATGTGATAAATAATGCTGTTATCATGGATCATTGTGGATTTACCAGATAGAGTCTCTGAATAAAACTACATTTAGTGGCTGGATTGTAAACCTCCTGGACGGGATAGAAATGCCTGGAAAACTTAGATCATCTAAAGGGTAAAATATCCATCACATTTACCCCACAGAGCTACACACCACCGCTCCTGAGACTGATGATGATAGAAGTGATGGTGCTCAGGGCCAGCAGGGATCTACTGGAGTTTTAATGGTTAATGGGTTAAAATATTTTGCCTCAATGACTCAATTATAAAACTAATCTATTTCACATTTCTTTTAAAAGCAGAATAATGACCTTTTGTTAACCTGGTTGTTATTTTTTATCAGCTTAGTGACCGTCTGCTTCAGCCGGCTCTCCAGAGCAGAAGAAAGCAGCTCTTCCTGCTGCATGCGCTCCATCTGCAGAGCTTCGGATCAGATAGGAGGCGATGATGACAAGCCTCCACTTTCATCTTATCGTACGGTGTCATGACCTCGGGTCGGGTCTGGATGGAGGGAACGGAGTCCTCTCTCTTTCCAGATAACAGCGGAGGCTTCATGCGGCGTGTCAGATGAAAAGCGAGGGCTGGCAGAGTGAGCGGATGATTAATGACGCCTCTGCTCACATAAAGAGTGCAGCACACACACACAAATACAGGCAAACTCAACAGTGTCACAACTGTGAGCAGGCATGATATTTCAGTGTTAAGCTATATTATTCGTGTGCCTCGCTTCCTGAATGAGCAGCCCCCACCTGCCACTTCCCAAAAAAACAGCCCTCCCTAAATCTCTCTAGACCCCTCCACCTCTCCATCCTGCTCCTACAAAAACAACATTTGTGCAGAGGCTCTGGCATGTTATTCTAACAAATACATTATATTGATTATGCTCTGTTACCCGAGCCTCCCCCTGCGAGGCTTCAAAGCCCCGCCAGGGATGCTGCTGACCGTGTCACACATCCCTGTGGATGAGACGATGCTGGGCCCGGGTGGACATGTTGGGAGAACTCAGTACCTGCCCCAGCTATAACTAATGAAGAGAAGCAGTGATGAAGACCGAGTCTGATTACCGAGCAGCGTGGAGAGTTTGGGAATGAGCCCGGCCTGGACCATCTGGCTGCGCAGTGATGCGTCGAAGGACAGGTTGAGCAGGAGGCGCAGGGTGGTGCTCAGGAGCTCTTCGTGTTGGCAGGGAACCAGCCGGGCCAGCTTCTCCACAGCGCCCGTCTCAGTCTGCAGGGCACAAACAGCACAAAGCTGTGAACAAACCAGGATGAGGAACTATAACCAGAGTGAGGACACAGAAAAGAGAAAACCTCATGTAGAAGGTAGAAGCTGGAAACTTTCATTGTGCAAAAGCTCAAAGAAAAGCTGGTTTAAGCTTGAAGTTTCCAAACAGTCAAACTCATCTGATCAGGACGGCTTCCACGAAGCTTCATGTAACTTAAGTTAGTAAAATCTGTAGGTTTGTTTTTTCACACATTATTAATAGCCAATATCTGAACTAGTTTCCATCAACCCTCAGCGTAGCCTCCAGAAACAGTTCTCCAGGATTCGTGAAGGACTTTCCAGGAATTCTTCTCCAGGATCCTTGAAGGACTTTCCAGGAATTCTTCTCCAGGATCCTTGAAGGACTTTCCAGGAATTCTTCTCCAGGATCCTTGAAGGACTTTCCAAAGTTCTTCTTTGGATGCTTCTGCCTTTTGTTCCATTTTCCGTCCAGATTATCCTTAACGGCTTCATTAATGTTGAGGTCCAGGTTCTGGAGAGGTTCCTTCCGGCCATCAGACCTGCTTCCACTGATCTTCAGTCCAGTTCTTGGGTCATGTGACCTACCTCAACCTTTTCTCCGTGTTTTCCTCCCTTAAGAACGGCTTCTTGACAGCCACGTTTCCATGGAGACCGTTTCTGATGAGGCGCTGGCCAATGGATCAGCTGAAGATCCAGATGCATCTCTCAGGTCCTGGTTCAGGTCTTTGCTGGATTTCAGGTCCTGATCATCTGCTCTAGATGGTTTTTAGTCCTGACTCTTCTTCTTCTGCCCTCCACAGGTCCAGTTTCTGCCTCCATGCTGAGATGAGCCAAGTTTCCAGCTACCAGCTGTTTGCACCTTGTTGCTTCTAAAATCCTGTTTTCTGTCAGACTGTTTGATCTTTGCTGGTTTCACACATGAAACCAAAGAAACGGGAACACTGAGTCTTTATGACAGGTTTAACACTTCTGTTTAGGGTGATGCCTCCAGGATGGAGCAGCTCTTTTCTGAGCCTTTTGGTCCTGCTGCACGGCTGGATGGGAGTCTGCATCTGAATCTACTTGGTAAGCGAAGTGAACTCAGCCATCAGTCATGTTATTACAGTAACTCCATCTGTGCTTCTCCTGCTGTTATGGGACAAAACGTCTGCTTTATAAAAGGCCTGTCTATGTACCATACACCCAGAAACGGGCCTCTGTGTAGAATGAATAAAGTGCTTCATTTTAAATGTCTGTTTCTTGTTACGAAGTAAAGAATACAAGTACTCTTTAATAATTTATAGTCGGATAGTTACAGCCAAGTTTTCATATGCGTGTTGCTGGAGGCCTTATCTTCTCCTTACTTCAACTTCCTGTAGGTGCTCCTGATGATTAGCTGCTTTGTCTTCCTATAGAGTTCATCCTATGTTTTCAGTTGTCTCCTTTTCTCCCTTCTTTTGTTCCTCCTATCAGCTACAGCATTAATATGTAATTCAATAATAAATAAAGATTAATAGGAAATATCATGGATACATTAAAAAAATTAAACAAAAGTGAAAAATTATATACAATATAAATATAACAAATAAAAATTATATAATGATTATGATTAAAAATGATACAAAACCAAAATTAAATAAAAGGAAATTAAAATAAAATAACCCCAGTCCCTGAATTAATTTACAATTATATAAAAATAAAGGGAAAAAGAAGAAAAACAAAAAGAAAAAGATTGAAATGAATAAATACAATCAAATTTAAATAAATTAACAATTAACATAGAAAGATAAATAGATCAAAACACAAATAAAAATAAAAGCCAATAAATACATAAAATAAAGTCATGGCAAAAATGTGTACACTATTACTACTACACGATTATTACTATTATTACTACTATTACATGTGTACACTGCTCCCCAGTTTGAGCAGCGCTGCTGTGCAGGATGTAAAGGCTTCACCTGGCTTCACCTGGCCGGCAGGCAGGTGGAGGTGTTGAGCTGACGGCATCTGCAGCATCAGTGACGCAGCAGTGCCAGTCGGCCCAGTCTGCACGTTAACACGTTTCCATCTCCTGTGGTCTCCCTGCTGCCAGACACCAGCACCACAACCTGCTCCCAGTTAAAACACACTCACTGCTACTGTGTGAGAAACTGCTCCAGTCACACTATTACACACCAGACCTCCAGCCACTTAATCAGCTGCAGCCTGCGTCAATTACCACCGACATTAGCGGCAGCAGCTGGAAGACAAACCCAATCACTGCACTCAAGTCTTATCTGATCAAGAGAAAGTCGCAGCATGTTTGCTGAGTAAACAAAGCCTGATGACACGGTGCTGGATCATGATTGGATCACTCTTCTTTCCACAAATGCAAACTCTTTCCTCTTGTGTAAACGGATACAGTTCACCGAGTCAAAGTGTTGAAACCAACATCTTTCTGCTGGACACATGGCTGAGTGGGTCAAAAACCCCTGAAGGCTTCTTTAATCTGAATCAAAGATACGCTGGAGGGAAAACAATGAGATAAAATAAGAGCAGCTCCTAACGGGTCTGGCTTTGATAAACGGAGTGAGATTGGAACCAGGTGGGACTGGATCAGGGAAAGACGACATGGCGAGCGCTCTGGGACATGCGGCACATTACAGCCGACCTCAGGAGCATTTCAGAAATGGAAATTTGATAAGTGTGGTTTCCAACGGTGCTGCAGGGGGCAACAGCCATTTGTCAAAACGACTGTGGGAATTTTTTAAAAACAGAACAAATATAAATGCTTGTTTTTCATGACTTATCTGATTAAAATGTAATATTTCTGTTAATGAAAACATTAGTTTTAGAGGTCGGATTTTTAGTAGAAGCCGTTTGTGGTGGACAACATGGATTTTACACACTTTCCCACTCATCCAAAATCCTGCTAACACCTACCAACATCTGGCTTCTGGGTGCAGTGTGAAAGTGTTTAATCAGCATTCAGACCCACATCAAATGACTCAGCAGTACTTCTGGCCATTCATCCACTGTGGCACCATTGGCACGGATGGGAAAACACCACCCAGATACTTTGTTTTAAAAAGACTGCTGAGGTCTGGGCGACCATAGCGGGTACGCCTCACCCTTTCTTTACGGAAACACATTTACTGACTGTCACGTCTCTCATGGAGGCTCAAATTGACAACAGCTCACAGCCACAAAGAGACGTGATTAAAAAGATTTTGTTTGCTTTATGAAACCAACATCTGTTGTTTGGGGTTCTGCAAGGCTCAGTTTTGGAGCCATTATTTTTTTATTTTCTTTGTTTTGTTAACCCTCTGGGGTTAACAACGGACGTACCAGCATGTCCACATACCCAATTTAAGATAACGTAGCAGCAAGATGCAGCACACTAGTGTGTGGGGGTGTGATCAGCAGGGGGCGCTATAGGCTACCGTCGACATAGCTGCAATAAATACTGATGGTCAATAACTGGAGGAAATGTGGACAAAAAATAGACAAATACCAGAGAAAAAATAGAGAAAGGTCTTTGTGAATAACTCCTAATGTTTGCGTCAGCTCCAGAAGAAGAAACAGCTGATCAGTAATGTGATCAGTAATTAAAAACATTTTCTGTCTCAGAACTTCTTTGGAAAAGGTGCTTGTAGGGAAATTAATCAGCAAGTATCTCTCCATTATGTCGCAGGCTGCCCTTTGATATAAATACATATAAAAAAGCAGCTCTCTCACCATGTCATTCTTGTTCTCCATGAAGATGGAGAGCTTCTTCAGGAAGGAGACGGCCACCAGCAGCAGCTCCTCATCCTCCCAGTCCATGATCTTCACCAGCATGTGGACGATGTTTTTGTTCCTCATCTTCAGCTCGGTGCGGGTGTCTTCAGCCAGATTCAGCAGCAGACACAGAGCAACTGCAGGGGAAGGAAAGCAGAATCGCTCCAAGCTGCTGGTCTCCAACATGTTTTAGCTGAAAGGAATTCTGGAACATCAAAGCATCGTTTGACCGAGACACGAACTAAAGCTTTGTCTGGGACCAGAGACCCCTGGTGGGACGGTAATATTGATAATAGAAATAATAATTTTGTTTTCCATTATCATAGCTGGTAGGAGCACATATACTGAACTCTAGGGGGCCCAACGTGGAGCCCTGGGGAACTCCACAGTTCAATCTATAGTCACACAAATTAGTTCCTGTCTGTCAAATAGGATTTAAATGAGCTCAGGACTGTACCAGAGGCAGAAACAAACAGATGGCACAGTTTCATTTTAAACTGAGATCATTACATTTTATTTTCTATCAACATAAACTTTAACTTTTTTTTTTTTTTTCTTCACATATTTTATGTAGTTCTGTGTACCTGCATTTGAGAAACACTGCTCTAGGGTAAGGGGAGTAACAGCTCAACATGATTTAGAAAAACATTTTCAGTAGTCTTGGCTACTGTAATTACATTTTTTAAAGTCTGTAACCATATTTAGTATTTTTCTGTTCCTTTTGATCATATACAGCACATTGCCTTTAAATGTAATCACATTTGGTCTGAACACAGAATCAAGGTTTTATAAGAGAATTAAACAATGATGCTTTGATCTGCTGCTCATGACTGAGGCGTAGACGGACGTAGCTACGAGTCATTAAACAGACCACCTTCCTAACATGTAAACAAAGTCTGTCAAACAAATTAAATCATTTGTCCATAAATAAATAAAAATTGTACACTTACTGTTTCATGTTATCTAGTTATCAGAAAAAGAACCTGAATTAGATGCAAATATGGGTAAAAATATCTTCTGAAGATCATCTACTTCTGCTGTTGTTCATTCTGTCATATTTTTGTTTTAGTCATTTATCTACATTCAAAAGTAAATTTCAGATGTGAGCAGCTCTGTAGAAAGCTGAGCAGATAATCTGCAGACATACCAGCCAACACTGAGGAAAACGAGAGGAAGTAAAAGGTTTCAGGAGCTCGGTACCTCTGAGAAGCTGCTCCTGCTTGGTCAGAAGGCTCTGGTACTTCCTGAAAGACTTCTCGTGTTCTTTCTTCAGATTTAGATTCTCAGAGAATTCCTCATGTAACATCAGTCAAGGACGTCAGATTTACAGAAAAACACTGAAAAGAGGTTTTATATTTCCGAACTGAAGCAGAAAGCAGAGCAGTGCATCTAAATCAACATGAAACCATGTCATCTGGTAAAAACCACCAAGTTTTCTCTCTCTGGAAAGGATATAGGCCTTCTTCTTCTTCTGCAGCTCATCTTGCCAGAGGTCAAACCTCTTCAGCTCATGCTCAATGATGTTCATGCAAAGGGCCCCGATCTTGTAGTGTGTGACCAGGCCGTGGAACTGGGAGAAGCTGGAGGAGAAAATTACTGGCAGAGAAAAACACTTCCATTTATCCAAAAGTGGATTTTCAGAACTGAACTGGTATTTGGGACTCCAGCTGGGAGCTGTCGTTACAACGACCCCATCCGTCACCCCTGAAGTAGTTTACAAAGTAAACTGTCAAAAGTCAAAACACACTCAGTCAGAAAGTATGTCCCGGTCCGGCTCATAATCAGCCCGGCTTGAACCGTTTCACAATCCAAACAGCATAACAGGGCGATGGAGACCGGCCAAGAATGACGATCGCCTTTCAGACGTGCATGTCCTCTCACTGCTTAAATCTGCTCTGACAGACGTTTATGTATTATTCTAGCAAGGGCTAATTTTAGTGTTTCCGAAGGCCCGACGAAGAGTGAAACTTCAGCCCGACATACGCTGCCAAACGTGGACGACTACTGGGAGACAGGAGGAGAGAGGACGAACAAGTAGATGCTGTTAAAAGTCAAATTTAGGGAACAGCTCCACACATGATGAAGATGATGATGATGAGCTGCTGTTAATTAAAACTGGTCCAAATAAACTCTGAGCTTCAGATTAAAATGTTTGATTCATGACAACTTGCCATAATGAAGAGGAAGTAGAATGAATATCTGACACCACCACTGTGTTCACAGCTGACCACCAACTGTACTTCCTGTAAGAACGAAGTGTACAACAATAAAAATAAAGCTATTTTACTACAACACCTCCACTTCAGTAAGTATTGAGATGTGTTGTTTTTACTCAGAATTAACTTGTTAAATGGTGTAAATATTATTAAATTGTAGCCTATACTCAAAAGGTCCCACTGCAGGTGTGTGTTGCTCAGCAGTGGATGGATCATCTTTCCACCAACGGGTCCGGCTCGGTCCACATTTTACGTTTCCACAAGCAAAGACTGGGAAGGGTGCCTGAAATCAGACTCGAGCTGTTCTACTTGTTTTTTGGTGACTTTTCTGTCGAGGTCCCAATCTTACGCTTCCAACCCATAAAGGGTGGAAAGGGCGGAAGTGTGAGTGTTTGTGCAGCCGTGATAAAAGTACTACAGCAGCTTCACCCAAAGCAAACACCTGCTGATAAAACACATCATTGGCTGCTTGTTTTACTCGTTTTTCTTCACGTTTTTACATCGGATGATCACTTTAGTTGTAATAATCAGTTCAATATTTTATAAAATCTAGACCTAAAAAGGGTCTCATCTGTGCCCCCCTTTTTCAGTGCTCCTGGCCCCCCATCAGAACTTTTCTAGACCCGCCCCTGCATAGCTGAAGCATAAACCCTGTCGACCACCAGCCAACTACTGTGTTAGAGAAGGTCCGGCCGACAACAAGACTTTGGGGTGAATATGTGACGGTGTGAACTATGAACCGCTAGTTTCCTCCTCCACAGCTGATCCATAAACACACGCAGCAAGAGAGAAAAGCCGATCAGCTGATCACCGACAGCCGTCATGATTCACGGAGCAACATGAGAGGAGAGGGAGGAAGCAGCTGCTGCACAGATGACCAGAGATCCTCTAGAGCAGCCATGTTGGCGCAGAACGCAGGATAAGTTTAAAATAAAGATGCAGGAAAAGTGCGGGTGTGGCTCATCTTTTCCTTCTGGCTTCTCCACGTCCTGCCGTCATAACAGAGACATGACGGATGTATGGGGCTTGTCATGCCACGCATGCGTTAACTGCGTTAAAAATATTAACCCAATTATTACATAAATTAGTTACCGCCGCTAACACGTTATTTTTGACGCCGCTGATTATAATTCAGACAAGGTATTGCATCATGACATCACACTATTACATAGTTTTAAATGTTTTCCTAACTAGTCATCCTTTACAAATATTGACACGTGGCTTCATGTTTCTACTAGAGATTTTGTCCCTGTGCAGGCACAACTACTAATGCTGTGTAAGGATATTAACCTGATTTTAGCATGAAGCTACGTTCCAGTGCTAATCAAGTTCTATACTATGTTATATGCTAGCACCAGATGAAATGAGATGAAAACATAAAAACTGTAAAAACAGATCATCAGGCCTAGGAAAAAAATGGTTTTAAGAAGAGACTTGAATTCAGAGAATAGCTGGTCTGATGTGGAGAGGCAGATTACTCCACAGTTTAGGGGCAGCTAAAGCTAATGCACGGTTTAGCTGTTAAACAGATTTGCAGCATCTTGTCTGTTCTTAATCTTCACATTTGTTTATTTCTTCATGCGAGTATCGTAAACAGTCTGTAAACAGTCTGTAAACAGTCTGACCACATCGGTAGGTAGTGCTGTCAAGCTGTGAGGATGAATGTTTTGCTTTTTAGTTGTTTTATCCTTTTTTTTTAATAAGCTGGATTAGTGATGGTCATCTTGTGAACTCTGTTGTGGAGCAGTTCCGTTATTTTTTGTTATATTTTTCCTTCCGTTGTAAAAAAAAAAAAACTTACTTGTTTGGCAGACAGACTTTTATATTCTGATTTGGGAAATATTCTCAAATGTTACACTCCTACTCTGATGATTTGGAAATAACCCAAATAAATGAGGAGTCACTTATTTCGTCCTAGTGCTGCCTTGTAAATGCATCATCATTGTCCTTCACCGCTGAGCAGCACAGGTTCATTCTGAGTGCAGACAATCTTTTTACAATCTGAGCTGAAATTTTTTTTGCACAAATAAAAACTTAATCTGAACAAACAAAAATTACTTCTGTGCACATGAACAATTTGCCGCCCTCCCCAAAGCTGAAATGAAATCTGCAGCATGCTGGTCAATAATTTTTTTACAAAAATAAAAGCCTTTAGAGGCATTTTTCCCAGGATGAAGTGTTCCCTGCTCTGCTGCTTTCCTCCTTTCCCTGCATTGCCAAGCACATGTGCACACATCTGTGCACGTGCTGCCACACATCTGTGCACGTGCTGCTACATGCCTGTGCAACCTGCGTGAAGCTGGCTCCCCACCCCACAGAAAACACAGTGAAAATAGTCTGGATGGTTTGTACTAAAAAAAAAGTGAGATTTTTTGTACGTGTCACTATTAAAAACAAAACCAAAGCAGCACAGACAAATATTTTCTTCAGCACAAACAAGCACCAACACAGCATAAAAAAGATTGAGACCATTTTTGTTCAATTTGGACCATGTGGGGGGGCTGGGTGACGTCATCGCCCCATAATAAACTTGTTATATTAGTGCTGGTTATATATAACTAACTAACGATCCAGACTATTTTCACTGTGTTTTGTGTGGGTGGAGGGCCAGTTCACACAGGTGCATGTGCACGTACTGCCACATGCCTGTGCATGTGCTCTAATTGGTACTAATGTGTAAAAATCATTTGTGTGCTCAGAATGAACCACTGCTGCTCAGGAATGAGACAATAACGCTGTACTTAAAATACAAAAACAACAGCTAAAACAGTTCATGGAGCATCAGAGCTTAAAAAATCTGGTTGCTTTGCTTGATTCTTAATGGAGACAATTATCAAACCCCAATCCAAACAAAAAAAAGCCACAGATGTTGAGCAATAACGAAACCAGAGCGGTGATTTAAAACTCTACCTGGAGAAGCAGAAGAAGACGTAGATGATGGTGGTTGCCAGGTCCACGCTCTGCCTGCACTCCTCTCTTAGGACTCTGGCCAGAGCGCCGAGGGCCGCCTCTAAACACAAGACAAAGACACAAATAACACATTTAGAAGACAAGAAAGAAGGAGATGAGAGGGAGGAAGGAAAATGAAGTGCAGCTGGAAGTTGATTTAAAGGTGTGCTGGGGAATGCAATCAGGCTGAAGGCTGCTGGGGATTCTGAGCCCTGAGTGCTTCTCGGTGTACAGATACACGTCCCAGCATCGGTCTCCTGTTTCCAGCCTGACTCCAGGCCTCTCTGCTCACACGAACACTTTCTCTAATCAACGCCGGACCGGCTGATGCGGCGCGACAGAAACAAATGTGGCCGTGCGATCTCCTGAAGGCTGCAGAGGATGATGGCGCCATGCTGTTGTGGAAAAAACAGCCTGGTTGTCACGGAAGGGAGAGGAACTGGATCCAAGCAGATCCAGCAGGAGCAGATAAACTCACTGGAACAATTCTCCAAGCTGTCCGGCCAATTTTCATCCCAGAACAGTCTCCAGTTGTGATTTCCAGGAAAACCTTAAAGACACTGACTTAATATGCTTTTTAAGGAAGATTCTGATCCCATTTCAGGGTTTTTCTCCTTATAAGTCTAATTCTTTATTTAAATGTTTAGTTTGTAGTGTTTGGTTGGATTTCACTGGCCAATTTAAACATGTTCAAGTGAGTATGAGGCCAAAGAAAGCAGACATGTCTCACTGCAGAAGTTATCAATTCAAATCGAATCTGGAAACTCTGCTTGTAGAATTAGGAGAGAAAAATGAAGAATCTCCCTCCACATCTGCACAGAGATCCAGGACGTTACCGTTCTCCATGAGTTCCTCCAGGTTGTCCGGGTTGCGAGCCAGTTGGAAGATGAGCGTCGCTCCTCTGATCTTCTCCTGGATGTCCTCGTACAGCAGCTCCACATACTCATCGATGTTGCTGATGCTCGCCTCCTCGTCCAGCTGGAGGAAAATTCAGCATCAGGACATCAGAGTCACACAGAAGGATGTCGCCATTACGTCCTTTCACAACTGATAGTGGTTATTAATTCAGGGGTGTCTAAAGTCGGTCCTTAAAAAAAGCTGTTGAATTAGGTGTGTTTGAGCGGAAAGCCTCTAAAACCTGCAGCACCAGAGCTGGACTCCCCTGAATTAATTAAAATCCCTCAATATCATCACTTTCCATAAAAGATTATATCTGAGCCATATCGGCAGATCAGAGCGACTTCCACACCGAAGGAAAGTTAAACGTGCGCGTGATGCTGCTTGTGATGCTTCTGAATACTTCCATTAAAAATATTTAATATATACTTACATACATACTTTATTAATCCCAGAGAAAATTGTGTAACACTGATGGTGGACGCTGCCATGCAAGGAGCTAACCACGACCCACCAGGAGCAATTTGGGCTTTGGTGTCTTGCTCAGGGACACCTTGAGACGAGCTCGACAGGCCGACAACCCTCAGGCTAGAAGACGGCCACTCTACCCACTGAGCAACGCCGCCCCTCGTATTTTCATGGGAAAGTACGACAGAGGAATAATTATTCCCTCCAAACTAACGGATTAAATCATCCTTGTTGGATGTTGTGTTTTTGGTTATAGGAAAAAAAAGACCGAGGTGTCATTGCGGAGGACGTCTCTCCAGCCTGCAAAGCATGAGAAAAATGGAGGAAATGCATCAGATTTCACCACCTGCAAGAAAACCAGCAGCTTTATACGCTAGCATAAAGCTAAATGTTCAGTAGCTTGGTGAAATGATGTTAGTGTTTATCTAACATCACACTGAAATGAAATCTTTTCTGATCATGTTTAACTCTGGTTGGACTTAAAGCAACGTGAAGCCTCACCGCTCGTTACTGTATGCAGATGAGGAAACATCTTTTTCTCCTTTATGTTGGCATCAAATAGTCCGAGTTGGACTCAGAGAAGGTGACCTTACTCCAGTCTGCTACGGCCCAGTTCCTGTGGTCTTTCTCAAACCTCAGCCTGAGGTCTTTGCTTCTCAGATTAAGGTGAGTGTTGCATGACTCCAGTCCTGCCTGTAGGAACCCGTTTCCAGCTGTTGATGCCATGGATGTCGACCCAGGCTGTTTGCCACCGTGTTTGATGGTCACTTAATGTCAGCCTATAGCTCCTGAGTGATGAGTTTCAAATCTTTACAAAGTTCAAAGGTCAGTTCAAAGCTGCCCTCGGCCAGAATCGTACAGAAGAATGAGATGTGCATGTGGAGGAATTCAGTTTTTGGTAGTCGTACTCTGGGATGCTGATTTAAGAACAAATAGCAGAGTCTCTTACTGTTTTCCAGAGTTCTATATACATAAAAAGTCCTATTAAGAGGGTTCATGTGATTTTACACATTTAATGTTGTGGAATTAATGCAGAACAATTGTGATTATTTCTTTGATAATAAATCGTACCAAGAACATTTAAAATTGTAACATCACTATTTGCGCACACACACACACACACACACACACATTATACTGTATATTTCTCACTGTCCAGCTTTAATCATAATGAAATAACTGCAGCAGTAAAAATCAGTTCCTACCTCCACTCCCGAGTAAGATGCAAAGTCTTGAGGTGAGATCTGTTTCTTCTCCTGGTTGTCTGTTAAAAACAACGACCAGCATCATGAAGGGTCCTTTGGTAACAAACCTCTCTTTTCACCACGATAAATGAATGTTTGTGCTGCATGTTGGTAGAAACGTGAGAGCCGCCATGTTAAAAGTCTTCAGTACCGTTAGGCTGCTTGCGGTTCTGCAGGTAGAACAGCAGCTGCTCCACCTCACGGAGTTTAGACGGATGAATGAGACGACACTCCTCCACCACCTTCCGAGCGAGAGAGGACGTGTCCGTGTTGGCGTTCAGGCTTTTCAGGCGAATACTAAAACACAAGAATACAGATGAGTAAAGGCAGAGGAGCACTCATCGCCAGCGTTTAATGTTATCTGACGTTTCTCTCACATTTTCTGACATTCTTTGCGCTCTCCCACCATGAGTTCCCCCAGCTCTCCCAGAATGGTTGCTTCCACCTCGTACTGGACGACCAGAGCCTTCTCAGTCGGATGGACATCCAGAGTGCATCCTTTCACTCTCCTGGAGGGCAAACAAACTTATAATGAACCCAGAACCAAGTTTATCTTTTATATATAATAATCTAACAGGCATGCTTTCCCACAGCAGCCTTTTACAGGTGAGGAACAAAGTTCAAGCAAGTTCAAGCTTCAAGTTTGTAACCTTGGAGTGTTGATAGACTCAGATCTGACTTTCAGCAGCCACATCAAAGCTTCACTAAGAAGCTTTTTACCAGCTCAGAAACATCAACAGAATTAAAAGTTTAGTCTCCCAGAAAGACCAAGAGAAACTCATCCATGAATCCATCTCCAGTAGACTGGATTACTGTAATGGTCTTTTAACAGGACTTCCTAAAAAGAGCATTAAACATCTGCAGCTCATCCAGATGCTGCTGCTAGAATTTTAACCAGGACTAAGAGATCTGAACACATCACACCAGTTTAACGTCCTTACACTGGGTTACGGTTTATACTGGTTTCCAGTCAGTCACAGAATAAATTTTAAACCCTTCTGATGGTTTACATCCCAGAATCCATCTGTGATATGTTCAGACAACATTAACCTAGCAGACTCAGGTCCGGAGAAGCAGCATTTAGCTGCCAGTGGAGATTAAACTTTTACCAAATGTAGAAACTTTTAAATCCAGATTAAAAATATTTCTTATGCAGCTACGTATGAAACCTGCACCATTTTTTTATTATCTAGACTGTTTCTTGCTTTTAATCATTTTAATTATTTATATGATTCTATTATGGCTTTTGCACACAATTTTATGTCTTAATAAGATTGTTTAATTTTATATACTTTTTAAATTTCCCTATACACTCCGCTGTAATGCTTTAATGTTTATGTAAACTTTGAATTGTCTAGTAAATGAAATGTGATGTATTAATTCTTGCTTTGCCTTCCCTAGTTATAAACCCAGACAAACTTTTTATTTCTCTCCCCATCTTTACACTTGTGCTCCTTCCTGCTTTTTAAATCTTACATTTTATTGTAAACACTGATCTTATTGTATCCTTTTTAATTCACTACTGTTTAATTGTATGTTTTCACTCTGGAAGTGTAACCAGGGACAGGGGTTGTAAATCAGGCTTGGCTAGAAACACTGTTTGCATGGCATTTACTTCATATGATTTTATGAAGCAACGTTTTTGTATTTGTCCTGTTAATAAATAAATTAACTTGATGCCACTCCTGGCTGCTGTTTCGAATAGTTTCCACTTGTGAATAATCGTCTCTGTAGAACTTTGGAAAAGGTCTCTCTCTTTCCAGATTGATGCCAACTATTGGCATAAAATCAACAGTTGCTGATGTCTTTCCTCCCTGGCATTGTGTTACTACACAGCTTCAACATAATTAAATTTACTTTAAGAAAATGGACAGTTTTCAACAGACATAATTTTTGTAACACAATTCATACGATTCAGTCAAACATGAAGAAATTTACACACTGAAAAAATTAACGAGTAAATTTAAAGACATCAAATAATTTTCCATGTTAAAACTTAAGCTTTAACACTCTTTTCACATTTACATAGCAAAAGGACTGTGGGCATAGTAAGCCATTATCAGTAACAGCAAAGGTGTATTTAATATTTTTAGTAGGAAAATATATTTGTTAAATGCTTTACAAATCGAAGCATCAGGCCTCATCAATTACACAACATGGACAGATCATGTTAAAGGTAGCGACTGTTAGCCAGCTAAATTCTGCTCTTATTGACACGAAAATACAATTAGAATAGAATAGAAATACTTTATTAATCCCTTCAGAGCCCTCAGGGAAAAAATTATACGTACATCTGAAGCCGCAGGGACCACAATTCATTTAAATGGCCTGACATGTTTTCAGAGGTAAGTGAGCATCCAGCTGTCTCGTGTCTCCCACCTAGCCGCTAACACTAAGCTAACACCTGTCACGCTAGCAGACATTACCTCTTCAGGTACCGGGGATCTCCGCTCTCCATCTTAACTACCAAAAACAAGCCTCATCGGGGTTTCTTTCCTTTAATCGACAACAGCTGATGCAGATGATGAGGGGGCGGATGTTGTTTCTTCTCTCCAGCCTGTTGCCAGGGTGGCGGCACAGCTCGCAGCCGTCTGAGAGGTGGGGCACGCGGACTCTGCTGCCCCCTGGAGGCCTGGAGGACGAAGCGGCTGTAAACCTGTACTGCAGGTAGGCTAACATCTATGGAAAATACTATTGGCAAGCTAACGTTTAGCATGCACGAATGAAATAAATAGACTCAAACAATTTTGTCCATCAACAAATGTTTACCTCAACAATATTCTCTGTTTTCAATAACAAATGAACTAGAATACATTAACGCAAATGTCTTCTGGCCAAAAAGGAGAACATGAAAAACTTAAACGTCTAAAACATCCATATTTTGTTTAAACTGACTACGGAAAGGCTGATGGGACAAAACACAATGCTTAACTGCAAGAAATCTCGCCACTAGAGGGCTGCTTAGCCATTTATGGTTAGCATCACAGTATTGTTATGTTTCTTGATTTTTCGGTAATGGAAAAATAAAGTTCAATAATGAAGCTGAAAGTTGTTTACATGTTTATCACGTTGGTCAAAATCAGGACATTCAGATTGATTTCTGAAATAAATATAGATAAACAGGGAGATCCTAACTGAATGAATGAATCATGGTACCAGTAAAGATGTACAGCCATACTACAACTCCACTAGATTTCCAGAGCCCCCGAAAGCTCTTCTATCATCATCAATCCCAGAAACAATAGTGTGTAACTGTGGGGTGAATTTTGGTGGATAGCTTACACTTTAGGTGATCTACAGAAGTTTTCAACTATTTAGACCGGGACATGATGATGAAGCCACTTCCTGTCAAACAAGGGATGAGATTCTACAGGCAGTTTTACATTTTAAAAATGGTTTTAAGGGTTAATAAAGTTTATTTGCAGGGTGATGGTCGTGTCTTGTGTTGTGTAATCGCCCATCTGGTCTGTTTCCAGCTAACAACTATGGACGATGATGTGTGGACAGTTTCTGGGATTCCACAGAGAGAAGATGAAATCAAATCATTGTTTTGAACTGTGCCATTAGAAGACGCTGATCATTCGTAATTTCCAGCATTTTGATATTTTCTTTGGATGGTGAATGTTTCAGCTTAGAGCTGAAATGTTTCCATCCCTGAGCTCAGTGTTGGTCACCACCTCTGTCTTTGATACACTCATAAAAAACCTGGAGCCCAAAGCTCTGCACCGCTGACATGACTGGACAAATTAGTGTTATTTTATCTAATGTATTCAAACTGCTGCCGAGCGGCTGCAGAGGACATTGAGCGCTATTAGAAATGATAGCTTTGACTGTCAGCGACACTAACCACTCCTGAAAAGGTGACAGCACATTTGGCTGCTATTTGCTAGTGGGGGTGGGAGGGGAAAAAAGTACCTACAAGTTTAACTTTGGGGCATTTTGATCTTTAATTCATCCAGGATGTGGAAAATGTGTTTGGTCTATTCACATCTTAAGAGTCATTCTGACTCGGAGATCATCTCACGCCATCGCACCCTTCACACTTTGAAGGTTCTTGTATTTTCTCAGCGCCAGCCTTCCTCACTCACAAACTATCCTTTCATGAAAAAGCTCAGAGAGGAAGGACTCCACACCACTCCCGTCCAGCACTACGCACGCAAACGCTGAATATTTGAGGCGACTCCTGGATGTGTTTTATGCAGACAGCATCTGACAGGCCTGAAGTGAAGCCAGCGCAGATATGAAAACAGGCACTGTCTGTCAAAACCAGGAAATAATCAGCCCCCACATCCACCGCAGGGGCCCAGCTGAAAGCCATTAGCCTAGAACAATGTGCTGCTTCTACTGTTAGCTTGAAAAACATAATCATAGCAATAATACTTGGGACATTTACTTTAATGATTTGAGATAATCTAAATGATGTTGTGTGGAAGATTGCAGTTTGGTAACTCTTTGGTGTGTGGATGGGATGCAATGTTGGAATATGGGTCAACATTTATGTTCTGGCCTTGATTGTAATAGCCTGCAGTAATTACCCATCTTTAATCCCATTAGCCTCCACGTGGAGGATGAAAAGCTTTTTGTATGAAAAGAGCAGTGAAAGAAAAATGAACACATATGCATTCAGTTTGACATATTTTATAGGTTGGAAACAATGCAGCTCAATCTCATCAGCACATTAAAGTTACAGTTAAATGCACTAAAAATCTGTATCATTGCTGTTCTGGCAAACCTAACTTAAGCTAGCAAAGCACAATAACTGAATAAATTTAAGCTTTTCATGGGGAGAAGTGTAAAAAAAAGAGATCTATCAATGAGCAATATCACAAGCAGTGGTAAAAAACACATTTTTACACAAAAACAATATTTACACCTGATGTGTTCACTCGATGTGACATCTACAATATAAAGTAACAGAAACTGCATGCTGTGTTCAGAGAGGTTGCTGAAGGCCTAGTGTGTAAGAATTAGTGACATCTGGAGGCACAAACTTAATTCCCAACATCTTAGTGCCCATTCATGGTAAAACATGCATCAGTAGCATCGCGCTGATTGTATGCAAAGTGAAGGATTATGGGAACAGCAGCTTGTAGGCCCACGTAGAGGTCTCTGCAGAACCAAGGTAAACCTTTTTCAGTTGCAAGACACACTTAACTAATTAGACTTTAAGTTTGCATGTGATGCTGTTGTGGTGTGCTAAAGCTAGCTAACTTGAGATGCTAACACAGTTTGGATGGATGGATGGATGGATGGATGGATGGATGGATGGATGGATGGATGGATGGAGGGCTGTAATAGGTTAAGATTAGAAATTGATCATATTTTGGGTTAAATGATCTGTTTTCAATCAATAAATAAGCTATTTTTAAGCAAACTGTTAAATATCCACCAAGCAGCATCATGTAGTGAGAAGATGGAGGTATGGGTATCTTAATACAAACTGGAAGAATAATGTAGACGTCATTAAAACAAAACTTGACAAAGAAATAAAGGTAGTAAATAGAACCTACAAAAAACTCTTTTTGATTAAGTAATAACAATTTTTCTACATTTTCTGTTTCCATCTTCATTTCCAGCTGAGATTTTACATAAATGTAGTCACATGACAGAAGGAGGTTCGTTCACAGTCGATTGTTTTCTGTTATGATCAGAGTGGAGATGTACAGAGAGGTATCAGCTGCTAATGCCCATTAAAAACACTTTTAAAAAAGGGGATTTTCCTAATTTTAAAGGCAAATAAAATGAATATCTTCAACTGTCCGTCTGTCACAAGATCCTCGCCTTGTAGACCATGATGGTTTCCTAAAGCCCATCCACCCATCTATCTGTATTCTGACCCTTATCTAACATCAGATCAAACTATCAGCTAAGATAAACAAGGTTAATATTTACTCCCATGCATGGGATGACTTGAAAGGTACTCAGTTCACAAATGATCCTTTCTACCAGTTTTAGTCAACCATATGACCTGTGATCAGACACTGCTGCTTAGATATCCACATCTACATGTTAGGTCAGATCTATTAAAACCCAGTCTAGCATAATACTTTCGCTCTCTGATGGGCTTCATTTTGCCAGCTCATACAAATAATTCTCCAGGAGAAGAAAGCCAACAGTAAATCAGGTAAACCTCATCTTTCAGACAGAAGCGAGCATTTTCCCCCCGAGCGCCCAGGCTTGACTCTTTAGTGTCATCAAGGTATAAAACCTGTGACTGATGGTGACTTTCAGTTTGTCTGCTTGTGAACAAGCGAAATATCCTGCTGAGAGCATTATTTTATTTCAGTGCAGAGCAGAGAAAACCTCCTGGGTGCTTCCATCTCATCCACACTGCTGCTTCAGGATTTATCTCTTGATGACACTGTGGAGATTTCCCCCTATGTTTTTGGACTTCACATAGATGTAGATGCTATCACAAATCAAGATTTTTTGAAAAGTCAGCGGCAAACTTGTCTGTTCTACTTCATAGCGATCATCCAGACGGGCATGATGACCTCCGGAAAGCCGTCCTGCCTCTCCACGGCCAGGATCTCCAGGCCAGCTTTGGCAATGATGACCCTCATGATGTCCAGGTGGCGGCTGATGCTGCTGTCGATGGGGTCCAGCTTGCAGCCCTGCCGCGCCATATTGTCCTTCATTATAATAACACCGTTGGGACGCAGACTCTTCTTACAACGAATTAGGAAGTTCATCAGGTCCTTGTCTGTCAGGTGGCCTACAGTTAAGGAAAGATGGAAATAAACAACCACAAATAAGATATGAACTCCAGCTTCTGTCCAGGTAGAGGAGAAGACTGATGGTCCAGACAGATGGACATTAAAATAAATATTATCTCAACGGCTACATCCTGGAGCTGAAAATCCTACAAAAACCACTATCTACCAGAGGACAATCAAACTGTGCCGCCAACATGTTTCCATGGTAATCCTTCAGGATTTGTGTTGTAAAATGTTTTGAAAATTAATTAACTAATTGCAGACAGTCACATGATTATTTCCACCAAGTTTCATGTCTGTGTTTCACGCACTCTGGCGCCACCCATGGGATGAAGCTGGAGGTGTAATTAACCATGATTCCACCAAATTCACGGATTAGAACAGGGCCGTTTGATTTTGGTACACCCTCATCCAGTCTGACATGCTAACTCTTTCTGTTAGCATTTCTTTAAGGAGGCTGCTAGCCCTGCTAACAGAAGGGGAACATAATTAGTTGTTCAATCTGGATGGATGGATGGATGGATGGTTGGATGGTTGGATGGATGGATGGATGGATGGATGGATGGGTGGATGGGTGGATGGATGGATGGATGGATGGATGGGTAGATGGATGGATGGATGGATGGATGGATGGATGGATGGGTGGATGGATGGATGGGTGGATGGATGGATGGATGGATGGGTGGATGGATGTATGGGTGGATGGATGGATGGATGGATGGGTGGATGGATGGATGGATGGATGGGTGGATGGATGGATGGATGGATGGATGGATGGGTGGATGGATGGATGGATGGATGGATGGATGGATGGATGGATGGATGGATGGATGGATGGGTAGATGGATGGATGGGTGGATGGATGGATGGATGGATGGATGGATGGATGGATGGATGGATGGATGGATAGAGGGATGGATGGATGGATGGATGGATGGGTGGATGGATGGATGGATGGATGGATGGATGGATGGATGGATGGATGTATGGGTGGATGGATGGATGGATGAATGGATAGAGGGATGGATGGATGGATGGATGGATGGCTGGATGGATGGATGGATGGATGGATGGCTGGATGGATGGATGGATGGATGGATGGGTGGATGGATGGATGGATGGATGGATGGATGGATGGATGGATGGGTAGATGGATGGATGGGTGGATGGATGGGTGGATGGATGGGTGGATGGATGGATGGATGGATGGATGGATGGATGGATGGATGGATGGATGGTTGGATGGATGGATGGATAGAGGGATGGAGGAATGGATGGATGGATCCATCCCTCCATCCACTGCTGTATTAGGTTTGAAGAGACTTGTTGGACGTCACAACTTGTTTTTATCTTGAAATTCACCGTAGATTGGTTAGAAATGTGTGCCTGTTTAAACTCTCCAGATTAATTCAGTAAAGCTTTAAATGCTTTTTAATGATATGTCAACCATCAATATAAACCAGGAGCTTTGCCATAGAAACATGAGGATTCAAGACAGATGACCTCCATACTTACATGCCACCCACTGCATCCAGATGACATCGTATTTGTTTTTCGGAGGTGTGAACTCCTGCAGGTTGTAGCAGTAGTAGGTCTCAATGCGGTCAGCGTCGTCACCCAGATACTCCTCGTGTGCATGGAGCAGGAAGTGCTCCATCATGTCCACCAACTCCATTTTCTCGAACACGGGAAGAAGGACTCCTTTAGACACACGGCCGATCCCACTTCCACAATCCAAAGCACAGTGTGTATCGGCCTTGCCAGGACCCTGTTAGTTAAAAACAAAAACTTTCATTACTGAGATATATAAGATAGATAAATACTTTATTGATCCCAAAGGATTTTTTTTACTGCGGTAAAAACAGAGTTAAGCCTCTAGATGTTTGTCTAGAACAGCTCAGGGGCCAAAACCGGCCGAAGGTCCAGTCTGGTCCATGGGACGAATCTGGATATGTGAAATAACATAGAAGATATTAACCATTATATTAACTGTAATTTAAATTTTTCTGTTTCAATATCAAAACATTTCTAAGGCAGGAGGAGAACTGGTTCCATCTTTTCCATCTTTCTGACTTAATAGTGGTGACTTCAGTTTGTATGATGAGCCGGTTCAGGTGGTCAGGATTACTACACACATGTGGAAATGTACAAGTATGTACATTTAGAATAAATTCTAGATCTGAAAAGGTTTCTCTGATCATCATGTAAATACTGGATTTTTCATTTCCAGGTACCTGGAATCACATGTTTGGTGGTTTTGTAGATTCATTGTGATCTGGAAGTTCATGGAAATGAGAAAATGTAGAAATGTGTAAATATGGAATATAAATTAAATATGTAACTGAAATAAAAAATAAAAGACAAAAATAGAAATTAGAAATATATAGCTACAGAATATAAATAAAAAATATATTTTATATATGAAATATGTATAATGAAAATATAAATAAAAATTAAATATGGAAATAAACAACACATTTAAAAAAAACTACAAATACATCATATATATATATATATATATATATATATATATTAGTGTATTCTTCTTCAGAAATTTCAGGAGAATTCATTTTAAAGAGAAATTTAACTAAATATAACATCTTGAAAATGTGTTCTTCTTTCTACTTAAATTTGGGGAAAATGGGGAGTTTTAGCATTGATAGTTATTTTTTGTTATTTTATTGGTCCAACCCAGTTTAGATCACATCTGGTGGCTCCTGAACTAAAATGAGTTTGACACACCTGCTCTAGGAGCTAAAGTTAAAGTTAATCAGTTAAAGTCAGCCATCTTGGTGAAAATAAAACGCGTACGTGTTATTTTCCAGCTTCATGTGCTTGCCATGGTGACGGACAGCTCTGTACTCCGGTGTTTTGTCCTACCAGATGTCCGGCCTCAGAGCTACAAGCACCGACAGCACAAACAAGTCGACCTCAGTTCCTCGGGGCAACGATGCAGTGAACTTTACCACCAGGGAACAAAAAGTCACCTCCCTTGAATCATGCTGGCTTTTCCTCCTTTTCGTTTGGTATTTTGACCTCACCCCAACCCCTCTGCATCAGGGGCCCCAGTGGTTGATTGTATGAACGAAGGGGGGCCCTGAGGAGCTCTGTTACAGGAGGCTTCCTGGTTTGGGTGAATTACTGCCACATTGCGCCGTGTGTATGTACATCTGTTTAAATCTGCATGTGTCCTAAATCTTTTTCTGCCATGCTTGTTTTTCATGGAGATGTTGGGTCTGAACAGGAGCCTGGATAAGATGCACAAATAAGTTTGTGGTTCTTAACTTAAGAAGCATTGATATCTGCAGCAGAAGGTCATAATTTAGCCCATTCAACCTCTGTCCATATAAAAAAAAAACTACTAAAAAGACAAACCTAAAGTAAATAAAAATTGCTCCTCAATAATAAGGCTCATTTATGTTCTTGGTGTCTGAGGACGTCAGCGTTTGCATTCCCAGTCCATCAGCAACTACACTCCGTGTGGTATTGAGCTCACTACTATTTCATCAAGAGTTCATCAACTTCCAGTCAAACTTTGTGTTGACTTTAAAAACTTTAGGTTAGATTTTCCGGCATTAACGGTTAGGCTTCCCAGTGTTTTGCCAGCTTACTGGATCCCTACTCCTCAGGGCACACACTTTGGTCTTCAGGCCAGAGATTCCTGAAGGTCCCAAAGATCTGTTTTAAAACCCAGGGAGACCTGGCTTTTTAGGCTGGAGCTCCTGGACTGGGGAGTGACTTGTCTCCGTCCCTCCGTGGACTAAAAAGCAGCTGAAAACTAATTTATTCAGGAAAGCTTTTTGTCATTGTTTTTTATTTTATGAAATTATTATGTTGTTTTATTGCAGCCCACTTCTGCTACCTGACACTTTGCCTCGCCGTTTGTTTTCTTTTTATTAAACTCCCTCTGCCTCAGATCGGCCTTTGAGTCCTCCATCTGTGCTGAGTCATGACAGATTAGTTTATAACAAGACAGACAAACTTGTGGTGTTCTGGCAAAACTAAAGAATTCAATCCAGTGATGAAAATGATCAGTTGTTTGGGCATGATAACTGTGTAGCTTATTAAAGTCGGATTGTGCATCATGTCCTTCTATCAGACAGAAGAATCCAGGCTGAGAATAGACGACGGACATTTAATCCATTCATCGTGCTGCAATGTGTCAGCCAGTAGCAGCAAACACTGAACCACAACTGAGCTGTGTTAAATCTGGATTGTTGTGTTTACATTAGCACCAGAAGAAAAGTCGCCTCTTGCTGTCTGTGGGGCTTTAAAGCCTCCAATGATGGCAGTTTATAATTAGAGTGCCTGTAAAACTGATCCTCCATAACCAGGTCCCTGGGCCAAACATAGTCCCCTGAATTAGCAACAGCGTCTAAAATAAATCCTTCACCCCATGCTATGATGTGCAGCATGCACACAAATATAAATGTTCAGATATAAATCAGGTTCAGATGATGCATCCGCTCTGGTTTGTTTGACACCATTCTGCAATTTATCCAAGATGTTTCCAAACAGAAGCAGGGTTTGTTCAGGGAGGGTGGTGGTATGAAGCCATGGCAGCTGTTGGTGAGTTTGCTCTGTATGGGTGTTTATGGGGCTGTGCTACTTTTAGAAACTGCACATGAAACAAAGTAGGATTCTTTTTGTACAGTCAGGATGATGAGAAAATATAAAAATAGACTGGCATGTATAATCACAGATAGCTACACTGGTGTAAGTGGATATTTCAGGGAGCAGCAGTGGAGATGATGGAGAAGCAGCAGATCTGATTACATGACTCACCACAAACCTCTTCAGAAACTCACGGGAACCTTCCAGATCAACGTTGGATATCTCAACAAAATCTCCCATCATGCCTTCCTCCGAGGCGGGGACGTCTTCGTAGAACTTCTGAGCTCTGTAGTAGAACTGCTTCTCACCTTTGATGTACTCACAGGTGACCGGGAACAGCTTCACTGGGGGAACACAAGGAAGACGGATGTAAGGCAGGGTCTGGAAACCAATCTGCTCATGCATCAATCGGCTCAAAATGTTCCCTGAATTTACCGGAAAAATCTCCTTTAGGTTCTTGATTCTTATTACTGTTGGCTGCAAACCACAAGCCAAACAGTCTGTGTCCAGCTGCAGGTTGTTGGAGGTTTCTGATTAGTTAATCATTTTTAGTGGTTACCTGACGACCCAACCCTGATATTTCCTCCAAGCTTCAGAATGCAGAAAGCCTTCAGGGAGGAATTTTTATGGGTATGTGGGTGATGTGTCACAAGAAACTAACAAACAGTCAAAGTAAAACCTCATATTTAAAGAAAATAAAACACTGAGTCAACAATCATCTGTCAGATGGGTCAGTAGAAGATCAGGGAACTTAAATCTTCCACCACCAACTCGTTCCACTGACCAGAATAACTCTCCTGATCATTCTTTCTGATGGGAGCCTGTGAAAAGCACATGATTGGAGATCTAGTAGAATGGGAGGCAGAACCTTCAGTTATCAGACCCCTCTCTGTGGAACTAGCTTCTACTTTGACTTCAGGTAGAAGAATCAGCTCACAGTTTGGCTTCAGGAAGAAGAATCAGCTCCCAGGTTGGCTTCAGGAAGAAGAATCAGCTCCCACTTGGCTTCAGGAAGAAGAATCAGCTCCCACTTGGCTTCAGGAAGAAGAATCAGCTCCCATTTTGGCTTCACGAATCACAGCCAGCTTCCAGGTTGGCTTCAGGAAGAAAGACCAGCTCCCACTTTGGCTTCAGGAAGCAGAACCAGCTCCCACTTTGGCTTCAGGATGCAAAACTAGCTCCCAGTTTGGTCAAAAGCAGACACTTTTTCTAACTTCAGATCATCTTCCTGATAAATCTTATAGCAGGTCTGGCTTGGTGACCCTGATCCATCCTTTAGTCCTGCTGCTATTTGCCGAGGCTGCCAGGGGACGTCCCATGATGCACTGGGCTCCTCTCTGCTCTCTTTACTCTCCATGTTGTCATTCATTTGTGTTTCTCTTCTTCCTCAGCAGGAATCCCTGGATTAGAGTTCTGCTACTGGTTGACCCCTCTTTTCTGGCCTTTCCACTGGTTCTGGTTCTGATGGGGGTTTTCCTTCCGTATTCTGGTCCTGATGGAGGTTTTCCTTCTTGGTTCTGGTCCTGATGGAGGTTTTCCTCTCCACTGTCTCCTCGTGCAGCTCAGGATGGGTTGAAACAAAGAGATTTGATGGTTTGCTTAGCTAGGTCATTATTTTATGGACTGGTTTAGATGGACACAGGATGCAGAGCCTTGTGATCACTTTGTTGTGAAACACAAATTTAAATGCTGTCAAACTAAAAGAAAACAGTGGCTGGAAACGGTTACTAGGAGTGACTGCACACCGTGTGATTAACGAGGAATTAGAAGCAGATGTTCACAACATGACAGCAAGCTGCTCTGCATGGAGAGGAGCACGATCTCAAAGGAGAAGTGGGATGATAATTAGATTAGCTGAAGGCTATAAATAAGCATGTGCTGCTCTTACACTCTGTTCAGCTGTTGCATAATTCAACACTTCACCTCCAGAGTTGTTCATTTGTAAATGTTACAAGAAGCTGAGCTGAAAGGATTCCTCCACCCTCAGAAGCTCTCATTCATCACAGCGTTTTTTAAAGACTTGCATGGATGTCGGTGACATTAACAAACTTAACAACCGGCTTCAACAACAATCCGAATAATCCTGCAGAATCAACGCAACATTGCAGAAGGTGTAGATGACATGTTCCTGTGTGGGAGGAGGAGGTGGGAATGTCCGTCCGCTTGACAAAGTTCTCCAGTGGCTGAATTCATGACACCAGTGAAACATTAACCAGGGGGATTTATTTCCTGCTGGACGCCTCCATCCAAAAACCGGCTGAGGATGAAACAGAATGAGTTGACAAACGACGTCCACGTGGTGTGAGACATCTGCCGCACCCACAGGTTTGTTTGGGAAACTCAGACTGGACAGCTACTTGTCATGTGACACCTCCAGATGGTAAGTATAGAAACACGGAGCAAGACAAAGATGGAGAGACGACGTGACGACACGCTGTCTGCCAAGGACATGTCAATCAGGTCCCAGCGTCCCCGTCCACCTCCAGCCGGCTCATTAGAGGCTGACCTTTGATCAGTGTTCCAGCGTGAAGGGCAGAGCCCGCTCAGAAACTGGGTGTTGGTTACATGATCCTACGTTCAAGGTGTAGCTTCCATTAAATAAAATGATGTTTTCTATTCGGAGCCGTTTGTTGCTTTATTTCATAAGAAAAATACAGTTTATACCTTTTTATTAATGTACATTTTCATGTAGATATGCAAGATAATGATAACAGCTAACGTCCATCTTTGGTCCCTCAGCCGGTAGATGGACCTAAACTCAGTCAAATACGACATGATACAACATAATACAGGGACAGAAACATAAGACATACAGTAGACAACAGCATATACAGTATTTACATGAAATGGTTGCAAATAAAAAATACTGTGTACACATCTCCAACAATACACAACATTTCCAATAATAACATCCATAATAGGGAAGAACATGGGTGGTATGTGTGGTGGTACGTTGTTTCTGTGTGTTTAACTGTTGCTTAAGACTATTTTTAATGATTGATAATTATTGATTTCCCTGACAATGACTGGTAGTTGATTCCAGGACTGTGTCTGAATGAGATTTATGTTTTTCATCTGGAATATTAGTCTCCTCTAGTTAATGCCCTGCTGATTGTTTTAATAATATCGGTGGATGTGAGAGTCCATTTAGTTCTTTACTGAAACATCCAAGTCAATTAGACACCTTTGATTTTATTTAAGACGGCATGTTTTGTTATTTTGTGGCAGTTTAATGTTTCTTAAGACGTTTCTTGTGGTCCTTCATCGAGCTTTGCTGGTCCAGATCAGGGTTGATGTCTCATCTGACGTTTGTCCGGGTGGCTGTCGTCTCATGAGGAAGCATTTAGGGTTTTATAAGGCGAATCCCTGCAACGTTAAACGCCCCAGGCTGGATTCTGACTCAGGTCTCCCAGATGGGAGTCGCTGGTACACGGATGTTATAAATGCTGCATATTTCGTGTCTCAGTCTGATGATGTCAGACTGAAAAGCACGACGACTGTTTGAACAGCCAATCAGACGAGTGAAGCAGAATAAAGCACCACCAACGTCTTCCATTAAACATTAAAGAGCAGAAATTAAACAGTAAATAAAATCCCATTTCTAGTAAAGGTACAAACTTTGTTTTTATTATGGAATTTAACTCATTTTGTTTTGTTTTTGTTTTTTCACAGAATTTTTCTGGAATAACTGTTTTTTTAACTTTATATTTTAAAATGTAAAGTTTTATTCCAACATGTTTTCTGTGTTTTTCTTTTCCAAATTTGACACCAGCTGGAGGTAAAGATATGATCACTTTACATTTATGATAAACACACTTTGTTTTGTTGAATCAACACAATGAATTCATTTAGTTTTAAAAGTAGTAAGTTCCCTGTTAAACACCTCATCCTCCTTTCATACTGTTAAAATCCAAACCCAAATAACCTCAGCTGTCCCTGAACATTTACTTTGGTTTGTTTTATTATGTTCTCCCAACAAGCCTCTTCCTCTTCAGAGTTTATTTCTAAGTTGTTTGCTAAATGAAGACATAAAGAAGTAAAACTGTGTTTCACGGCCTCCACTGAAAGCTGTAAATAATCTGCAGGGTTGCTGCTGTTTACCTCCCACTGACATGAGTTAAAGCTTTCACACTTCACATGCCTCACCATTAATGGTGCTTGTATCGGGTTAGCAGTAAGAAAGTAAGGCGTCTTTGAGCCAGAACGGCCAACGGATCAGGATCTCCTGTTTCTGAAGCTCGTGGTCTCATGATGGAGCCTTCTGGAAGAGCTGGGTGTGACTCAAGCTGTCCGGATGGGGGTTGTTTGTTAAATCGCCATCTTTGACCTGGATGTTGATTTTCATAAAATCCTTCAGAGGACATTTATTTGTCTTAATGATTGCGATTCAGAATGAAGTCACAACATTAAAGCCCTCTATGAGATGAAGGGATTAATGCTCATGATCTCACTTATGGTGGCGGCTGTTAAGTGGTGGGTTTTGAAAGTAGGAGAAACTTTCTCTGTGTGCATCTTCGTCATGTCTCATTCTGACCTCTGACCACCAGGTGTGCCTTCAGTGAACACCTGAGCACCAGAAGATGGAGACCCGGGCCTTCACTGCTAAAATTAGTGGCCTTAATATGAGTAAAAACACTTAAATTGAGAAGACTCTGATAATCATCGAGTGAAATAATCAGCCAGTGCAGTAATAAAACTACACTCAGTAAGACTTTCTGAAATAAGAAAGATTTCTGAACTTTTAACAAGTGGGAAATATCTTAAAACAAGTTGTGAAACATTCATTTCAAGTCCCTTATTTAGCAAAAAACCTGCAAACTCAGGCTGATTCTAAAGTTTTTTCACTTAATAAAGGAAATGAGCTTTTGGGAGGACTTGAAACAGGTTTTTACAGCTAAAATTTGGTGTGAAAGACACAATATGATCTCAGCGTGTCTCAGTGAGATTATTTAACTTGCATGTAAAACAACCAATTTTAGGATTCAGTTACTAAGTAAGAAATAAAAGACTTATACTCTGAAAACCAGATTAACATTCGCACACATTCTGCGCTTGCAAAGTATAATCCTCTCATAACAAGACGAAGTCATGAAGACTTTTGGGCTGAATTGTTTTTGCCGCATTGGAACCACTTTTTGTTTTAGAGTTTTAGAGTTTTGTTTTACATCATGTAGAAAACTGAGTGCAAGCTGACTGTTTTCCAGGAGAAGGCAGCAGGATGGGAAGAGGTTACGCTGGTTGGGACGCTGTGATGCGACTTCACCATCTCTCTCATGGTAACATGTTCATTAATGACTTTTATCAGGAAGATACTAAAAACACTGCCCAGCTGTGGTTGGAGGGAAAAACGAGTTTTTACAGCATTCTTTGGGTTCTGATGGATAAACAACCTGAAAACTTACAGGAAAAAGTCCAAATTTTCCTTCTCTTTAAGTAAATTTTGCATCTAAAGTTTTTAAAAAATAACAAGTGTGTAGTGTGAATATTCTTCTATAATTTGAAGTCCCTGTACTCTGTGTCTCCTCATATGTACAGTTCCAGTCAAATGATTGGACACATCTACCTGCTGGTTTTAAAACGAAAATGGATCCAAACCTTTGACTGGTGGAGGATATCCGTCAATATTACACATATTTCCATTTTAAAGTTGCATTATTGCTTATTCTACACTTCATAAAAGGCAGCTGCACCGGCACCTCAAACCAGCTGTCTAGCACGGCGGTGGGGGGTGATGATCTGGGCCAGGGACGGGCATACTGGTCCTCTGGACTGGATTCTTTGATTACTTAGTTGCAATACTTTAAATATCGCAATACTGAGGTACATACAATACATGCAGCTCTTCTTCCCTGTTTTCTGTGTCACATGATGATAGCAGCCAATCAGATGTCATGATGATGCTGTGTGTGTTAGTGATGATGATGATGATGATGTATTTTGACCCCTTAATGTCTGAAATTATTTACAAGTTATGCAAACCATGGAAAAGAGAAATCCAATAAAATACAACAAAATGTAGAATAAATTAATCACAATAAATAAATAAAAATATATAAATACATGAATAAGAGTAAATAAAATAAACAAATAAATCACATAAATGGATTAAAAACTAAGTAAAAGGTCAGGAACAACACTAGCTTTTGTTTATCTTACTTCTTTATATATAAACAATTTGTTTTATTGATTAATTTATTTTTATTACTCCTATTTATGCATTTATTTTATATTGCCTGTTTATCAGTTATATTTATTTATTAACTGTTATTGATTTATTAAACATTTGATTGTATTTTATTTCAGTCTTTCTTTTTGTTGTGTTTTTCTGTTTATTTTGTGTTTATCTGATTTTATCTGAGTGTGTTAGTTTTTCAATTTAAGAAATGAATTAATTAATTTGTAGTCTAATAATTTAGTTTTTAAAAAATGTTTATTTTAATTTGAAGTTAATTAAATTTATGCATTAGTCAGTTTGAACATTTTATAAGCATTTCTTTCAAGTATTTATCTTTGTGGGTTTTATTCATATTTCATATTGCTCTTGCAATAAATATATTTATACACGCTGTAAATTTCCTTTAACCCTTTAAAGCCTGACTTAAGAAAATCTGAAGTCTTTATTTGGCCTTTTAACAAAATATAAAAAGAAATTAACACAAATACTTTTTGTATAGTTATTATTATTTGTTGCCGCGTCACGTCGTAATGATTGTAATGCAGATGGTATCCACCAGGGGGCGGACGTCAGGTATTGGAGCCACATTTTTACCATAAAGTGATGCAAAAGGTCTCAGAAACTGTAGACTACGGCCTCGTTTATGCCACAAAACTAACACAGTAAAACACAAAAGTTTTGTCGCTTTCTGGCCTCTTTTTTCCATGGTAACAGAGTTTAGGGTGGATAAAACCACAAAGATATACGCTGGCCTCCAGAGGGAAACTTTCTCCCAACGTAAGGTGAGTCCCATCAGTGGGAACTGGAAATGGAGACTTTTGGCAACGGTGATGTCGTTCATGTCATCTTGCACTTGTGCACTCAGACCTCGTTTAACCCACAAAAAGCACAACAACAACAACAATAACAATGGCGGACCTCCGTGTCATGTTTATTTGGCCTGTCAGAGCGAAAACCCGTTTCTGGTAGAGTATATCTGCCTCAGCGTAGACACAGAGGTTATGTGCAGCAGATATCTAGCAGTTGACACGTAACGCTGCTGCTGTTGTGTTTTGCAATCTTATGAGGATGCTGTGCACACCTGGGTGTGTCTTTGCGAAGTTTCACTGCCCACTAGAGGCCTGGCATGTGTACTGCATGGTCCTGTTTGTGTTTTCTCCTGCACTGACTGCACAGTTTTCTCTCCGCTGAGTAAATGCAGGTTTTTTCTTAGTTTTTTGTTGTTTCTTTTTTTTTAAAGCAAAGGAAAAATATTTGCATTTTGCTTGGAAACATTGTTGTGTAAACAGGGCCTGAGAATCAAATATGACACATACAGCATTAAGGGGTTAAAGGTGATGGTATCAACGGTACATCCATATCCCTCATTTAGGCTTGATCTGAGTCCGATGTGAGTCCAACAGCTAAAGCTTGGCTGAAACTGTCTCATGCAGCAGGACAATGATCCCAAACACAGCAGTAGGTGTGGACCTGGTCCAGTTAAAGTCCAGACCTGATCCGGACTGAGATGCTGTGGTGGGGCCTTCAGAGATCTGGAGACCTCCATTAGCTGAAGCAACGTTGGAGCAAACCAGTTTATCTCAGACACGGGTTCTGACTTTTAGGTTTCCTTCAGGAAATAACGATGTGATGATGTTCATCTGAGGAAGGATTTACTGGATTTTAAGATGTTCATGAACGTGTGTGTGCTTTCCTTTTACACTCTGTGTATAACAACTTGTTGATAAAATCTGTGTTTTGTTCCGTTTTTGTTACTGCAGTGTGATCCAGATCAAACCGTTCCACATCTCTACTTTCATGATTCAACGATCTGAATTGTTTCATAAAGGAAGAATCAGCGTTTAATTTATTTTCATTTCATTCTGGTAAACTTTGGTAATTAGAAAAGACCATTTTCAAACAGTGAAAGTGAGTTAAGTACATTCCTGCCCTCCAGATGAACTTTGTTCATGTGGCTGCGCTTCAGGCACCTGCTTTTGTTTTGTCTGTAAAACTGTGTGTTAGACTTCATCTGTCACTTTGGATATTGACAAAAGTGCTTTTTGTTGGAGTAAAAGTTCACGTTTATTTTTACAAATGGAAGAAAAGTGGCTGATTTTCTGTGTATGAGTTGCGTAACAGACAAAACCCCCCTGCATGCTGCTGTAAGTTTCTCCCCGTTCTTAAAGGGTTTGTGGAGAACATGTGAGCTGTGTGTGGGGCGTCTTACCCACGGGGATCTTCTCCAGCAGGTACAGGTAGCTGGCAAAGAACTCGCTCCTCAGCGTGTGGTGCAGGTGGAAGGACATGCTGTGGCGGCACATGGTGTCGTCTGTCTTTTTCCAGCGATCCCTGAACGCCTGGTGAGCGCCTTCGAACTCAAAGTTTGCTGATGACTTGCTGTTTTCCTCCTCAAGTGTAATCTCCATTTTTGACCTGTTTGGCTGTTTTTACAGGAGCTGTTTGACGGGGCTGGGGGGGGGGTCAGGAGACGGACACCGTCTCTCCTGCTGCTGCTATATCTGTTTAGCTGAGTGTTGTACACAGCTCTGCCAGCGATCAGCAGAGATCTTTTACACCCGCCGGCACTCGGGACGTCCCACCAGATTTACAGGTCACCTGCTGCAGACACCCCCTTTGGAGAAGAGAGAGAGGAGGGAGGGGGTGAGCATGAAGGGAGATGCCTTGTGTCTAAAAACTCTCAGGACCAACAAGCATGAAGAAAAAGACTGCACAGGCTTTAAATTCCACCACAGCACACGAGAATCCACACATCTGACCTAAGCACTGGCAGCAGTAACTTCAGCATGCTCTTAAACATAGCTCTGTCACCACATGACACACAAACCTTCAGAAACCCTGAATGCAAACCACCAAACTCAATGTTTAATGTATGTTTACAGCGTTGAAGGAAGTGTGCCTCTCATGTTCTGAAGGAGACTGAGGTGAGCACAGAATCAGTGTCAGGACCACCTTCCAGCACCGGGTCGGACCCAGTGCGATAGATCCAACGAGGTGGTGGAAAGCTTCCTCAGAGCTTTTACTCCATGTTGACATGACAGCATCACACCCTCCTGCAGACCCACGATGAGGATCTCCCGTTCCGCCACATCCCGAAGCTGCTCTGCTGGATCGGTGCCCAACCTATTTTCCCTGAAGACCCCCTTCATGGAGCAAACAGACAGCTGTCTCCACAAAACAGGCCTTCCTGTTCAGTTTGACCTCATTTTATTGTTTCATTTACTGAAGCTTTATATATATATATATATGCATGTGTATTTGTTTGGCGAGTCCTATAATTAAAGTGTACCTAAATAAAACTGTAAGCGTATGAGACTCCGGTGAGCTGTTGCACCCACACAGGCTCATCGGGGGTTTTTATTTTTCAGGTTTTTTTCTATGTTTATACTTTAAGTTTTATCTGATTCCCAGGTGGCCGATTGTTACTGTACTGACTGCCTCACCTGCAGCTTGTTTGTACGTATTGTCCCTCGTATTTACCAGAAAAAACTCTGGACACACTTTCCCATTAAACCCAACGACTCTAAACATTTGACTGGTGATGTATAGATGCCTTCATGTATATTTCCTTTTCACGCTTCCTGTCCTCCCAGTGGATTCTCTGTTGTTTACTCTTATTCGTGCCTTAGTTTGATTTATGAAAAGCCTCAGAGACCGTCGCCTGTCTTCACCTCTTCCCTCTCAGTCCTGCATCGGGTCCATCGTAACCTTGGCAGGACGAAGGGGAAATAAAGGTCATATGAGAGTTTCTAACTTCCTGTTGGGTTTAGGCATTAACATAATTTAGTTAGGCTTTGAAATACGAACTACTTGGATGTAGTTATGAGAAGAACCAGGCCCAGTTAACACAGTTCCCTCCCACCACTCTGGTAAATCACCAGTTGTTCTCACGACTATTTGACACCATGTGGTCTTTATGTGGATGTATGACACTGTTTTAAGTAGAGGCTGCTGTCAGCTGCCTGAAGAAACTATTATTAATATTACTCATTATTTCCTCAAACGAGTTGTGTTAGTTTTTATAAAGCTTCTTACTCATCTTTGATTGATTGATTGATTGATTTCTGTTTTTATTTTAGTTTTATTTAGTCTATATTTTATTTAATTGTATTTCATTTTTGATTGTTTATCAATCAATTTATTTATTGATTGGTTTATAATATTTTATTTTAATTAATTTTATACAATTTAGTTTTTATTTGTTTATCTGTTTAAGTATGAATGTATTTTTTATGTTTTCTTTATTATTTTATCTTTTTGTGTAATTTATTTATTTATTCATTATAGTTCTATTTATTAATTTGTGCTTTTACTTTATCTATTAATTTTTCATTTGAAATTTTATTTTCTTGACTTATTCATTTCATTTTAATTTATCTTTATTCAAATTTGATCTAATTATAATTACATTTTTATGTATTAATGTGTTTTAATTATTTTCATTCAGCACCGAGGCCTCACAGGAAGAAGGTCGCAGGTTCTCGGTTGCGGGGAGGTTGGAACGGTGGCTTTTTGTGTAGTTTGCATGTTCTCCCCGTGCATGCTTGGCTTCTCTCTAAGTTCTCCGTATGAGTGAGCGTGAGTTGTCTCGCTCTGTTGGTCCTGTGATGGACGGGCGACCTGTCCAGGTGTTCCTGCCTCTTTCCTGCTGGGACAGACTACAACTTCCCCGCGACCTTGAATTGGACTAAGTGATAAAGAAGATGAATGAATGTTTTTATTTATCATTTAAATTTTATTTAGTCTGTTATATATTTTGTTTTATTTATCCACTTTATTACAGTTTTATCAATTTATTTAAAAGTTTGTATTTATTTATTATGTATATTATATATTCATTTAGTTTTTATTTATTGTAGTTCATTTTATTTTAATTTATTTTAGACATCAGTCATCTGGTTAATCTTTTGTCACACACCTCCATATGTCTACGTGTTGGTGAATCCATCATGTTTCCAGATTTCAGCTGAATCTTATTCTAAATACAAATGATGGACACGAGTTCCTGCAGCATCAGAAATGGCTCTTTATGTTTGACCCTTCACATGAATATTTTTCTGCCATTTTTCCAGGAGCTAAAATTAGATAAGTGACATCAGCTGTCGCCCAGGGGAACGGAGTGGTGCTGAGACACGCAAATGCTTTCTGGAGGGCAGATTTACCAGGTTACCGTATCAATTCCACCTACTGGGGATATGCAGTTTTTTAACATTTGCAATTAAAGGTGCAAATGAATTCCTTTCATTAGTTTTTGAGTCTTAACTTTTGCTCAGGCACATGTTTGCTGTTACAGGAATGTTTCCTGTATCGAAAACGCCATCTGTACGGTCACAAATCAGACCCCACACACCCTGACGGATGTTTTGCCTAGTAACAGAGGTGACCGGGTATGCAGCCCTGACCCTAACAGAACAGGAGACCTTCAAAATATGAGCATCCCTCATCCAAATAACTTCAAACTCAACACTGGACCCATTCAGGTGCTCAGCAGCACCTGTCCTACATTTTTAACCTGAGCCTTAAAAATATTCCCAAAGTCTGGAAATCACCTTTGTTCCTGAAATTCTTTGTTCTTCAGGAGCAATTTATAGTACACAGAGTTGCACACTCACACACCCACACACACATATATGTATATCGCATGCCACGTATGCAAAGCAACGCAACACTGGCTTTACAACAAAAAGCCTAAAGATTCAGTTTAAACTGCTCCTTTGCTAAATTGTCTGTTATGTGTCGACACAAATGTGGGTAATCTTTTAAGTTAGGAGCCTGAAGGATTCACAGGTCAGAGTTAAGTTCCTCTGGAAATTGTCCAGTTCCAGGACTGGATTGAAAATGAGGGGAAATAAACAGAAAATTTCAAAAGAAAACATTTTTAGACCTTCAGAAAGCTGATGAACTGTTGTTCAAGACCACTTTAAGCGATTATAACAAAGTCTGACAACTGGAGGGAGAAATATAAAGAAAAATAGTTGATACATCAAAAGTTTAGCACATTGCATCATAAGACTGAACAAACTTAGCGGTTTTCATACATTTTCGTATGTAATGTTAACGTGAACTCACTGAAACGATTAATGTATTTCCAGTGAGATACTGGTGTATTTTCCTGTATGTTTGCTTACTGTTGCTAACTGCTCCAGCAGCTAGATCAGCCACACACAAGCAGCGGCAGAATATATACTTTACATCATTATAATTGATTATGTTCTTTTGCTGTATTGATGAAAAACTGTCCACGCATCACAATGCATCACTGAAACGATTAAAGTCAAGACCCTCAAGTTTTAGGGATTAAACCTCATCAGTGATAGATGAAAGCATAAAGATCCTCGACTGTCAGAATAAAGGAGTTTCAGGAGCACATTTATGTCCCATAAGGTACAATCTGGATTTATATACCCACTAGGACTCATAACTGGCCCTCAGAGTAACCGTGTGTACCATTTATTGGGGTTGAATGTAATAAATGGTTCATATATGTATGTGTTGTTTTTGGGAAACGGTAGGGTACAATATAAGGAGATCTTAACATGACCTTTTATTCCAGTTTTTCATTCTCATCATTTAAAAAGAAGAAAAGATAACAACAAGAAAATGAAATTCAAGGAACCATCACGAACTGAGCTGCCCAGGGAGAGAGTGGTTGTCTGCCAGTCAGAATGCTGGCGGTTTGATCCCAGGTTTCCATCCGTGGTCCAGATGCTGAAACCCACGTTGCCTGTGATGCGTTCACTGACATGTGAAACCATTATGTTTCTTTAGGCAACTATTTGAATGAATGAATTTTGTAACTTTAAGACCTTAAGACTGCGTTCTGGACTTGTTTAATGGCACAGCGACTTTACACACCACGTCACACAGTAGCAGGTGAATATACATAAATATACTGGCCATTCTGAATGCGCACTGTGGCTGATTCAGCAAAGAAATGCAAGAAGACATCGTAAAGAGAGGAAAAGAACGAGAGAAAGAAGCAGAGCAAGAGATAAGACAAGGCTTATCTTTTACTGGCTGGAGAGATGTCACAGTGCAGGTACGATGAAAGATGGATGCTGGATTAGCTGTCGATGGGGGGGCGCATCACTGAGAAAATCTGCTAAAGTTCTGTAGTGCGTCTTAAAATTAGGGAACAAGACAACCACCAGAGATATAACACGGATCTGTGTAGGATACAAACTACGAGTAAGTACCCACTGTTGAGGGTAACACTCCAGTGACGGGTCTTTGTCTCTTAAAGACCAGTTTATGCTTCCTTACGTACATAAATAGCGACGTCTGTTTTGCTACGTCTAGCAAGCTCGCCCCGTCTTCTGCGTCAAGCGACGGCGAGCTTAGCTCCCTGGAAACGGATCAAATTACGTCCATAAGCGACGCAAGAGACGGACGAAACCGTCTTCTGCGTTAAACATAAATGGGCCTTAAAGGTACAGTTAGGTACTTTTTTTTCTCAGAGTGTGTAGTCATTATAATTATGAAAGTATGATGTTATGCCAGAATAAATATCTTTTAAAAATTATGTCAGATCGTAAAATCACGAATATTCCATTTTTTAATAGAAAGTATTTATAATCTTTTATTTTGAGATTCTGTTGAAATATTTTAACATACAGTGTCGTTATTTTCAGAAAATAAATTATGTTGACGCACTTTAAAGCTTTCAGATGACCAACTCTGAGTTAGAGATCTCACATCTGTAAGATATAATTTTACTCATTTATTTTCATAAAAACGTTCAGATACTAATTTGTTTTGGAGACACCAAATTATTTCAGGGCACTAAGTCATTTATGAAAAACTACTTAACTACTTTGAAATGACTTATTTCAGAGTGTTTCTTTAAATTAGCAGATTCTAATATCTTTTTATTTTAACATATTAAATCATTCTTTTAAAAGCTTATTTTATGTTTTTATTTTTTATAAAAAATAATTGTATTTTGAGATCTGATTTTATTTTTTTTTATTTATTTTTACTCTTAGATTGTTGTATTTTATTATTATACTATTTCATTTTGGGTTAAAACTGTTTTCAAGATACTTGTTTTAGATTAACCTAATAATCGAATGTTATCTTCATATATTACATCATTGACTTTTGAGAGATATTAACTCGTTTTTTTAGATGTTAATTTATTCAGATTCAGTGATTCTCTATCAGTAAAAGTCGTGGTCTATACTGGTTAAACTGGACATTAAAGTCACTTTCCTAACCTGGGTTTAAGGTTGTTTTTAGTTACTACAGAGTCCTGGATGGAGCTGAGTAAAACTGGTGATAATAAAAACATCATGAAACAACTAGTACCATTTGTATCTGAAAAAAAAATTATTTAACAGCCATTAAACTGCAACTCAGAGAAAAAAACATCAGGTGGAAATTTGCCAAATGAAAACGTAATCACTTCAAGCAAGTCACTGAAATGTGTTCCACATATTTACACATCACTTCTATCAGATTTTACCTGTTTTTACAGACTTTTTAAAAGAGCCTGAAACTACAAAAGGCAGAAATCAGAAGAAGGAGGTCCTTCTGGGTAAAAGCCCCACAAATATCAGCTCAGAAGCATTTCCACTGTTATTTCATTAAAAGTGGATTCCTGCTGTCTGCAGCAGCCTCGTGTCAGGTCCCAGCAAACATTTCTAAACTGAAGGTAAATCTTCCACTTTGAAGGATTAGTTTCAGAATCAGCCTCAGATTAGCTCAAACGTCCCCTTTGCAGCTAGTTTAGTTTAATTTATTTAAGCCGAGTGACTGTGAGTTAAGCCAGCTACAACAAGCTGGGTCCAGGCTGAAGCCCCATCTCTGAAACCGGTCATGGTGGGTCCAGTCTCATTGGGTGTAATAACCAGTTTGAGTCTCTAGAGGCTGCTAACACATCTTTAATCCTGTAAAGTATGTTTCAGCTCTGTGGTGGCTTCTCTAAAGATTCCTGCCTCCTGTAAGGACAGTAAACAACCCCAAAAGCCACGACGGGTCATTTTCCAGAGCAGAGGGGATTGAGGCAGACTCTGGAGGCTCTGGAGTTGGGATGCTTTCATCCAGACATGGAGAAGCCTTACTTCCATCCCCTGAGAGAATTAAGCCTGGAGGAATGTGCCTTCTCTTCATCTCCAGTTCTCACAGTAAATCATACCACTGGAAAAAAGAGACTTGATAAGTTTTGGGCTGCTTTTTCTTTGGCTGCTGTTTCAGGGTTTTAACTCTCACAGCATATCATGGAGGGTCTGTCCCACTCAGCTCCTCTCAGCTCAGAGGAGGCAGGGATTAGTTACAGACTTTTACAGGCCCAACCCTGAACATGTAGTATTTCATCCGGCAGTGCAGGGCTGGGGGCCTGGATCAGGTGCTGCTGAATGTAAAGGCCCACCAAACGATGACGGATAATGACATCCTGACCGCTTTAAAGCACACCGAACGTCCTAACTTCTGCCTAACATACAATAAAGAATAAAACCGTCCACTGGAGAAGAAAAACGTCTCTTCCCAACACAACCTTCCTGCTGAGCAGCGTTTGACGGAAAGCATTGCTCATTACAACAAAAAAGGAGGAATTTCTTCCCATCTGGACCTGGCGTGGAAGCCATGGCGTGTGTGTGATTCACTGTGATTATGATGGAGAAATGCAGGGCCAGCGAGTTTCTGGCTATAAATGAAGATCTAAACTCTGAGGCCTGGACTGGTGAAACATGTCTGCATTGTACCGTAATGTGTGCTTGTTCTGTAATCTGATAACACAGCACAGAACCAGTGGTCCTTCGTTGGTGAAATACACCAGAAAATGATGACATAAACCTTCTCAAAGATAGTAGAAAATAACTTCTGTGTGAAATGGACTAAAGTCCTCACCTGATGACTCCATGATGTCCAGATCAGGAATCCTCAGGGTGTTTCTCCTGTTGCACAACTAGCTCTGTTCAAACCTGAAAAGTCAAATTTTTACCAAACAGGAAGACGTTAAGCTCATGGACGTTGTTATCTTGGTACCATACATGTGCCATGTTGTATGAAGGTCTTAAGTCCTACTTAAGAACTTTTTACAAATATTGTGGCATTCATGAAAACACTCAGGAGAACACAAACATCTGAGTATCAACATGTTTGGACAAACATAATATCCCTCTGGGGGAAAATTAAACTATTTATTATTTAAAAACTTCTTAGCCCCGTTTCCACCAGCAGGTCCGGGTCAGTATGGGACGGTTTGATGCTGTTTGGTTTGGTAAATCCTGACCAGCCAACCACACCCTTACCTGGTAGGTGGGTATAAGCTACGCCTTTTTTGAATCACAACAAAGAAGAATGGTGGACATCTAGCATCTAGTTTGCCAACTACCTATCAAATAGAACACAATGTGTTCAGGTGGCGGGAACCACCTCTTCTTTTCTGGACATTACTAAAGGGGTACCTCAAGGTTCAGTGCTGGGACCCATTTTATTTTCAATCTATGTAAACAATCTCTGTAATAACTTTTCAAATGCAATGTACCATTTTTATGCAGACGATACCATTATTTATTGCTGTTCTACCTCTCTCACTCAGGCTTTTGAGTTTTTACAATCTGCTTTTAACATTGTCCAGTCTCGTTTATATGATTTTAAATTGGTTTTAAATATAGACTAAACCAAGCTCATGGTCTTCCATCATTCAAAGATGCTACCGCAGAATATTCCAAATATCACAACATCAAATAGAAGACCTATAGAGCAGGTCTCACATTACAAGTACTTGGGTTTTATCATAGATCAACAGCTCTCTTTTAAAACTCATATAAAAAAATCTGGTCTCTAAACGTAGGGCGAAGCTTGGTTTCCTTTTCAGAAATAGAACCTGCTTCTCTCTCAGGGTCAGAAAGAAATTAGTGACAGCGACCTTCTTGCCCTTTCTCGACTATGGGGACGTGCTTTATTTGAGTGCTTCGTCCAAATGTCTCCAGTCCTTGGACACTGTATTTCATGCGGCACTGAGATTTGTCACAGGCTGCAGTTATCTCACCCATCACTGTGAACTATATGCAAAATCAATCTTGCCTTCTCTGAGTGCCTGTAGGTATGCACATTGGCTGACCCTAATTTATAAGGCTCTCTTAAGCTTGAGTCCTCCTTATTTGTGCACTTTACTGCAGAAAACAAGCAGTAGCTATGCCTTGCGATCTTGTTCTACACTTGTTTTTTCTGTTCCACGAGTAAGGTCTGAATTTGGAAAAAGAGCATTTAGCTTTGCTGCCCCCACAGCATGGAACACTCTACAGTCCAAACTGTCCGAGTGAGACTATCGGACAGTGCCTGTGTTATAAATCTTAATTCGTTGTATGTTGTTGAATTGCTTGGATAGTACACGCATTCTATGTTTGAAAATGCTATTGCTCTGGTGATATTGTACGTTTTAATTTTGTTTTGTTTCTTTGTTTTGGTTCTCATACTGTTTTGTTTGTCTGTTTATGACGTGTTGCAGACCTCTTGGCCAGGTCACCCTTGTGAAAGAGATCATGATCTCAATGGGTTTTTTCTATCTGGTTCAATAAAGGTTGGAAAAAAAAAAAAAGCAGGTTCTTGGCATGTGGTTTAAACAACAATAAATCCACCGTTTCTTCAAACATGGAGATGTTCCCGCTTCATTCTTAGTCCCAAGTCACACAGGAGGTGAGGATTCTTTCAACCAATAAGCATACTGCAGTGTGTCAAGCTCCACCTTTTTGGGTCAGCTCAGTAAGATTGGGGTCCCAACTAAGTGGGACCCCTTCCCAGTTTTTGCCTGTGGAAATGTAAATGTTTGATATCGTACCGTATCAAACCCGTTGGTGGAAACGAGGCTTATAAGCTAATTTAAGAAGATTCATACGAAGACGTAGGTGAACATGTTTTTTAGTGTCTCTGGACTGGTAGACCTGGATTATTAACTGGAAAGTTTGTTCCAAATACAGATAACACACTTCTCAGTCTCAGGAAAAGTCCATGCCCGGAGTGAAGGTGCCGATCAGAAGAAGCAGCAGTTTCCGTCCTGGAAAACTGGAGCAGCTCTTTAACCTCACGATGGTTGGGTAGGAGTTTTCATGGGATCTGAGGGGCAAAGCAGAGATTTTTCAGATAATCTACTCTCTGACACTAAAAGAGTGAGATCACAGATACAAGCAGCCTGAAGGAGCTTCCCAAGATAGCGAAGTGGAGGAGTTTAGGCATCTCAAGTTGGAGAAAGAATTTGAAGGAGAAATGGACATCTGGGGATCTGTTGTTGTAAAGAGAGAGCTGAACTGTAAGCCAGAACCACAGCTTTAGATCTACTGGTCCATCTTTGTTCCAGCTCTTTAACTAAGACCAGGAGAATGATCTCTTAATCTGTTAATAATTATATTGTTTTACGTTTATAATTTGCATTGCATGTGTTGTGTCATATTGAACATTATTATATTATTATTAAAACAATTATTTGTGTTTACAATGATTTGTTTTTTTTTGGGGGGCTGTGACCCCCCACCCCCCCTGCTGGTCCCCAGAGACTATGTCCTGATTGGTGTGATTATTCTGCTGGAGCTGTTTCTAAATAACAAGGAAACATGTTGATGTGGCTCACAGATGCATTCATGGCCGTAGGATTTATCAGGTTCTGGACATATGTACAACTTGCTTTATTCTTTCTGTGGGATTCATTGGCAGGAAAAGGGCTTAAAGTTGGTTTCGGGCATAGATTCCTCTGAAGTGATGGAAACATGACCACATGTGTACGTGTGCTGTAATTGCAAGTGTATACATTTATTCTGAGTAATTTGGTACAACAGCCATCTCATTTCTTAGCTGTGGGTGAAGTTTGAGAGCAGCGCCACCCAAAAAGATTTACCCAGAATGCATCCCTCCCTCCCATGTTACCATGGCAGCATGTTGTCTGACAGCATGTGGAGCCGCTCTCAGGACTCGCGGTGCCCTTGGACGCTCCATCCTTCATGCTGCTTTCAATTGCATAACCTTTCAGATCAGGGCATAATGAGTCGAAATGGATCGCACATGCACATTATGCCCCGACGAATCATTTTCCAGCGAGCCAATTTACTCATGATTAAATCCTTTTTCCTACGTGAGTCAGAGAGCCGGGCGAGGCTTGGAGCGTGTGTCAAGTGTGTGTGTCAAATGAGTGTGTGGGGAGTCAAGTGTGCATGCATGTGGAAAGTAGCTGACTTTCTGCTACCTGACATTTTCATTCTGAAGACTCTCTACTTCGTTGTTTTCCTCTTTCCATCTCTCCTTCCTGTCTTCTTTTCCATTTTCATAGTTTCTTCTGTTATTGTAACAATATGAAAAGACCCAGAATGGTTTTAATGGTTTTTAATTTCCAGCAAAAAAAAACCCTTTATGTTCCTACATAAATATTTCCAGAGTTCTTGTGTTTCTCGGGTTGTTTTACAGCAGGTTTCTGATTTTAGTGACTTCTTACAAAAACCTGGAGCCTGAGTCTGCTACGTAATGCCAGCCGGCCAAATATGTTCAAACACACATTCCTGTTAAACGAGGTTTACATGCACAAACAGTCTGATCACCACCTGACTTCAGGTTATTTAGGTGGTTATAGACTAATCTGATATCCTTTATCAGATAACTGCCATCATGGGATCATGAGACATTGAATTATCACATGTAGATTTCTCCCCGATACCCAGATGTCTTTGTATGCAGATCTGATTTGTTTCATCTTTTCAACTGAGCATGTGCAAAGAGCTGCGTCTCTTTCGTCCCAAATCAGCTTCCTTCCGAGATAATACTAAATTCAGACTTTTAAAAAGGTAATAACTTCATTTCCCGATGATAAAAATTCTAAATATAAGGTTAAAAAACTTCATAAATAAGAAGGATAAAGTGCTTTTTGGTGGATTGTGTTCAGCGCTGTGACAAGGACTATAAGTCGCATCAGTCAAAAAATGAGTCACGAAGAGGAATAACACATACATCAGTCACTTTGATTTAGAAATTTATTTCACAAAATCCAAGACCAAGAACAGACATTTAATCTGGAATGGCAAGTTTTTTTGTGTCCGGCATGTTAACGTAACACATTAACCGTTAATCAGAACCGGGAGGGAATAGACTGAGTTTACATAACAAGCCAGCGGGTCCAACAAGTTACCAGTAAGCACGTTCACCGAGCTCCTGATCTCATTCCACATAAATCCATCTTTATTCTTGGTTTAGCTTATAGTTGTCACAAGTCTGGAGCGCCCGCTCGCAGGTGTAGACGGTGATGTTTACTCCTTGGTTCATGACAGTCAGTATATGGGCATCATTACTGTGAATGAAAACAGGGCCCTGCAAGAAAAGTTTCTATCCATCTGTCCATTTGATTTCAATTATTTAATTTAACTGTTAGACCTGGGAGGACCTGCCAGTCCAGGGAGGACCTGCCAGTCCAGGGAGGACCTGCCAGACCAGGGAGGACCTGCTAGACCGAGGAGGACCTGCTAGACCGAGGAGGACCTGCCAGACCAGGGAGGACCTGCTAGACCGAGGAGGACCTGCTAGACCAGGTAGGACCTGCTAGACCAGGGAGGACCTGCCAGACCAGGGAGGACCTGCCAGAGATCCATCACAGAGCGGCAGCTAGTAGAGCTACGCTGGCTTTAATTGTTATCATTTATCTGGTTGAGATGCTGAGATAAAATCTGTTTCATGTCCTCACTGAGATGAAGAAATGAAAGATTTACATATTTTAGTCAAATAGTTATATTCTGAAAATATGAATTTCCGTCATGATATTACCTCAATTATACAGTAAATTCTTTCTGGTGGTGCCCTGTGATCGTTATACATGAATCATTTTACTGAATATAGCTCCTCCTACCACTCCCCAGTTAGACTTCCCAGTTTAATCCTCCCAGACTGGTGTACGCTTGCTCCTTTAAGATCTTTGTTGATGTCTTTCCTCCTTGGCTTTGTGTCAACACACCTGGATGCTGGAGACCCTCTGCAGAAGCATTGAGGACAGACAGTTTTTCACACAGTGATTCTGACTTTGTTTCTGTTCAGTGAATAATGACTCAGCGACGTCACATGTTGTTTACAGGAGGTTGGATTTGACTCATGTTTAAGACCTGATAAGAACCAGATGACTTTTAAGTTCTGATATGTAAAGTGTTAACAAATGAAAGAGAGTACTAACTTTTTCATGACTGTGTATCTGTGTGAGTGTGTGTGTGTGAGGGGGGGGGGGGGGGGTTGGCCTGGTTCTGAGTGACATGTGATGTATTCATGCGAAGGAGGGCAGAGAACCAGGCCTCGCTGCTGGAGCCATTAGCTGCTCCAGTAAATCTGCTGGGACCTGAGAGAGCCGGCCCTTCAGCGGCAGGTATTTCCTGTCTCTTGATCTTGGGAGGCAGAGCTCGTTTTTGCCGGTGGGGGTTCGGCCCTCATAATAAGTTGTGGTTTGATGCCAACAGTTTATTATTCAGTTTCATTTGTGTGTGTGTGAATGGCGGCTCGTTCGCCAGCTTTAGTAATTGGAAGATTTCGTGAAACTCCACATTACACAAAGTGCAACATGCTTCGTTATTTACGGCCATTTTTTACTTCTCGTTCTTGGAAAACAACTGCAGCATAAAGCAGCTATTGTTCCTGAAAACACTTGCTTACAGCTGCACTAGCCAACGTTTCTTTTTATGCCAACAGTGAATTAAATGATTACAAGCCATTTTGATTTCCTTCTCAATTCAAAGCCAATTCCATCAGCAGCAGGCAGTTATTTCATAAAACTAACTGTAATTAGTCCTCCAGGAACTCCGATTCATCCACCAGCTGGTCTTCATGAAGAAAGTGGAGCGTTTAGCAGAAGAAGTTAGGATATTTAACTCAGGAGTTACCAGACAGTAACGAGTTCAGACCTCTCTATCTATTTTATTTGTTTTTAAATTTAGAGAGAAAGAAATTAAAATTTAAATATGGTAAATAATTGGTGAATAAACTGACTGGCTGGTGCATGCATGCAGGAACAACAAAACGAGGCTCTGCTGGCTTATTTTGTCATTGCGATATCAGATTTGTTGTTGGGTCTGATTTCCTCAGTTCTTCTGTTTTCACTGAGACTTTCTTTTCTTCATGTTGAGTGTTTTTTTGTCCTGTTCCTCTGGATTAGTCTGATTTTCTTACATTTGAAGGTTTCATGTTCTAGTCAGACTAGGGCTGCAACTAATGACTATTCTGATGGTCGATTAGTCACCGACTATTAAAACGACTAGTCCACCAATCGGATTATGTATCTCATGATTATTATAAATGGATCTTATTTCACTTTCAGCTTTGAAATCTTGCATGAGGTTGTTAAGTAAGTCCGACGTTCCTTCTTTTTAAATGTTCGAGCATTGCAGACGTACTTTCGTGGTACACAAGGTCCGCTTTACAAACCTCATGTATTTAATTTATTTGTAAGTTTAATGTGAAGTTATTTCAGACTTTTGACGTCCTCTGCCACCGTTTTACTCCCTGGTCCACCACCATTCTCCTGGCGGACGTTATTGTGCATGTGCAACTCTCAGCAGAGATAGGGAAGAAGACGATGTCTCACTCTGTAGTTTTTTTTTCTTTTGTTGTTGTTTTTTCTTTGCTGACAATAGTTGACGGGTAAACTAGTTATCGACTATTTTTATTGTCGACTATTGTCAACAACGTCGACTAAGCGTTGCAGCCCTATCTTTGGTCCACCTGGTTTGTTTTTTGGTGTAAAAGTTAATGTAGAAGTTGACCCCTTTTAAGGCCAGTCAACGTACAGACATGATGGTTTTCAAGACAGCCTCCATTCAAGCCGAGACCGGCCGTGCTCGACTCAAATGATGGTTTTAACCTTTATCTCGTGACCACGAGTCATTTTTCTCATTACCTTAAGCTAGCAAGGACTGTTTTTAGTGATTAAGGGATAATTTATCTTGTCTCCAGAAAACAAAGTTTGTTTTCTTGCAATGATTCAGGTGGCTCAAAAGTTGGTGATTACTGTGTTACAGCTGATTTCACTGATTAAATTAGACCTCAGGACAGCAGGGGGAGGGGCTACATCACGGTGTTTGAGTGTAATTCTGTGAATGAGTGATGGTAAAACCTAATTATCAGAAGCGTCACAATTTCAGCCTTTGCCAGACCTGAGAGAAGTAAAGCTGGATGGATTGTTTAGTGATGGATGTTCCTCATTCTGCTCATTCTGTACTGGGACATTCCAGTATAGTGGTGCTCTGTACTGGGATGCCCCTTGGACACACCAGTTGAGGCAGTGGGAGAGGATGATGGCTAAGTTTCATCTGTGTTAAAGGACAGTCCCCCTCCCCCCAGAACACTGACAGCCCTGCAGACCCCAAAGTCTGAAGGAAGCTTTTGGAAACCTGCACTGGTCCCAATAGACCAGGGAGCCCCAACTCCGGTCCTTAAGGCCGACTGTCCTGCAGACTTTCCGTGTTCTCCTTCTTCAACACACCCAACTCAAATGAATGTCTCAACAGCAGAGTTGTGCTGCGTTTCTCAGAGATCCATTTAATTTGAATCAGGTGTGTTGCAGCAGGGAAACAATACCTGCAGGATAGTGGGCCTTAAGGAGCAGGGCTGGGAACCACTGCAGCAGACCACAATAAAACCCAGTATAATGTATTAATGTACATACATATGTGTTTTTATTTGTATAATTATATATAAATAACAATTAGATTATTGAGGGGAACCAGTGGCTTCATCATCATGTCCAGGTCTAAATAGCGGTTTCTTAGCAACATAGTAGTGATAGTGATGTTTTTATGATGAAATGTGATAAATAATGCTGTTATCATGGATCACTCATTGGCCACATTTACATGAGTTTTAATTCCCTTTAATTTAGAAAAAAATAAATAAAACCTCTTTAAAATGATCTTGTAATAATTCTGAATCATGTAAACGTTCATTCCGCTTTAAATGAATTCTGGTTGTTCTGAGCATGCCTGTTCCCTTGTCCTGTTGCCATGACGATTCATTTCTCTACTTCCATCCTCCTCCTCAGCTGACCACAGTGAAGCACGATGCTGGTGTCGAGCTGCTGCTTCACAACTAGAATCAAAATCAAAGCGTAAATGGTTCTTATCATGTGGTCTTCCATGTTGTAGATGAAAAGAAAAGAAGCAGGAAGTGGAGTTTGTTTTTCTTCTGGTAAATGTAAATAAATCACGTCCACCCGTCCAATCAGAACCCTTCCCAGCTCCCAGATCGAAAATGGAGTTGAATAAAGCCGATTAAACGTGTTTTCCATGTAAACCTCAATTCAGAATTACTAATTCCATGTAAACACAAAGGAGAATTCTTTAATCCTGAATGATTTAATTCAGAATAATTAATGTATTCGTGGTCATTGTGGATTTACCAGATAGAGTCTCTGAATAAAACTACATTTAGTGGCTGGATTGTAAACGTTCTGGATGGGATAGAAATGTCTGGAAAACTTACGTAGATCAGCTATCCATCACATTTACCCCACAGAGCTACACACCACCGATCTTACATCGTGAGTTTTTAATGGCTAATTTTACAGTTTGTCTCCTTTGATATTGTGTTGAGTTTGCTTCCTCTTTTTCCTTCTATTTTATTTTAGCTTTTAAGCTACTGATTGCCACCCCTTCAACTGCCGAGTGTTTATGCTCCAGGTTTTCTTCTTCAGCACCAGATCCCTGTCATCATCTTCATCGCTGTCACTGATGAATCAACGTATCGGAACAATGCTAGCAACACTTCTGTGTCAACACAGACCCGAGCAGCCGGGCTCGAGCTTAACATCACCACTTCCTACCCTAACGTTGCCTTCTTGCCTTGCCTGCTACCTGCCTAGAAAGTCCAGTTTGCCCTCAGATTCACTGACCGCCTACATTCCTCTTCTGGATTGCTGTCTGGATCTTCAGTTAACCTGCTCTGCAGTTCTCTGGACTACATCACACTCCTGTCACCAGTTTTGACGCCATCATTAAATATCTCTGTTTCCTCTGCTACTAGTCATGTGACATGGAAGGAATAGACCATATCTGATCTTCATTGTTAGCTGAAACTCCCAGAAGTTAAAACAAGCAGCATGTTTTGTATCAGCACAGCGGTATCTTGATATTAAAAAATGAATCGAATGCTATATTTTTACTTGCAGATATCAAAGTATCGACTCCATTGATTGATCCATCCGTACCTCCATCTTTCCATCACGGATTATGAAAAAGGTTGGATAACTGGAATTCACTGTAGTTTTACAATTGTGCAAAATAATCCAGATTTTCTCACAAGTTGACCAGACGACCACTTTGCTCCATGCGCAGAGATTTCCAAACAGTATTTCTAACTTCTTTCTCTGCTGAGCATTGGACAGGAAAACTACTTCGTAGTGGTTGAGGGATGTTGTCTATACCTGCCAGCCTGTACAAGCCACTCTGTTTATCAGCTGTATGAGTCATCGTCATGTGACCATTCGTCAGGTTGCTGTTCAGAGACGTGTTTCCATCTCCCTACATTTAAATTCTACATTTAAAAAAACCTTTAAATACGGCTAAAAAGTTTTAATCTCTCATGAGATTTTTCAGTCGATATAGAAGTACAACGTAAAAGTGTAACGGAAACACTTTTTTTGCGTTTACACGTCCCCGGACGTGACGTAGGGGTCACGTGACCAGTTCATTACGAGTAAAGATGACGGGGTATAAGTAGGAGCAGGAGGAGACGAAAATGTTTTCACACATAATTAAAGGAATAAATAAAACTGCCACCTTGTTAGCAAATAACAGCAAAGTGCAGAGTTTTACAAAGAATTAGAAATCTTCCTCCTCAAAGCGGAGTCTCGCTGGACGACATTTTACGAGAATAACAGCTAAAGATCGTTCAATGGAAAAACCTGCAAATCAAAACTGTAGAAATATCGCTTCAGCTAGTGAAGCTTCTTCAGTCTCATGGCTTCCTTAAGCAGAAAAGATCAGCAGCATCATTTTTCAGTGTCTTGGCTTTCTTTTGTTTTTTCTTCCCTTTTTAACCTCAAGCAGTTTGCATTCAGAGGAAAACAGGATGTGAACTTTTAAGAACACACTAAAGCAGTTTATGAAGGAGGGACATATTGTTCAGTGGTGTTCCTGGACTTGTATACAAGGGGAACATTGAAACACCCGGGCGGTTAAGATGTGAGGGGGGAATTTATTGGACTCACATGGGCGACATTTTTAAGTCAAACCTAATGGTAATTTGCTCCTCGTATGGGCTGAGCCTTCAGGAGCAGTTCGACTTCATTTGCGTATCGCTAAAATAACAAGTGGCGCTAATTGCGACGCTGAAACATGTGTCACAGCTCACATTCAGACTGATGTGGATAAAGAAATGCCTAACTTGGACTTTCTCTCTGTTTATGCCAATAAAGGATTAAAAAGGTTGGGTTTGTTTGACTTGTGGCACAAATTGAAGTCAATAATTCAAAGCTGTTAAAAACATGTGGAGGAGAATCATAAAATCACACTGGGTTTAAATTAGGGAAAGTTTTTTTTTAGCTGGTGGTTAAGATTTGACATTTCTTGGAAAAATGTGTTAATTGCTAACCAGGAAGAGCAGCGTCTCCTGGTTACGAGCACCTCAGCTCACTTTTCAGCAGAAGCTTGTTGTAGAAGTGAGTTAAGTGTGTTCTGAAGGTGCATGTTTACCTGTTGTAGCTTCCTGCTTCCAGCTGGGCCTCGTCTAAGATTTATGGAGCAACTGGAGATAAATGCTACTGTTGTTAGCTGTTAGCCGTTAGCTTTACCACACCATTAAATGGACTGTGTATGAATAACTAAGCCACTTTCCTGATGTCTTTTCATAAAACCTTTGGCTTGCTCTCCCTTTTTTACGACTTCCTGAGGAACCCTGAAGTAACCTTGATCAGTTTCATGACTTGGACGACTGGAGCAACATGCGCCACATACAGTCTGGTGTAAAATGAGCTTCGTGTTATGCATAACTAATGAGGCAGATGTGATATGAACACATGAAGTTTCTGAGAAAATTGAATAAAATTCACATCTAACATCTAATCTCTGGAAACTGATAAACTAACTGATTGTGGATCAGCAGCTGAAATGAGTTTCCTCCTCGGGGTGTCTGGGCCCTCCCTTAGAGACAGGATGAGAATCTCGGTCATCCAGGAGGAGATCAGACTAGAACTGCTGCTCCTCCACATCCAGAGGAGCCACATCTGGTTAGGATACCTCCTGCCAGCCATGTCCCATCAGGATGAGGCCCTGGGGAAGATCCAGAGGGACTATGGCCACGATTCCATGATGTTTTTTAATTCGGAATTAACTATTCTGAATTTAATAATTCGAAATTAAAGTATTCTCTGTTGTGTTTACATGAAAATAGTAATTCTGAATTGAGGTTTACATGGAAAACACGTTTAATTCTTTAATAATTAATGTGCCATTAATGCTGATAAGTGACATTAAAACGTTTGTACACCCATGTCTTTACTTATTGCAGTGTAGAGCATGAAACTTCTTATTTTCATCCTGTTTGTAGAGGCCACATCTAAGAGAAGAGGTTTGGCTTCAGCAAACTGGCCCTGCTACAGTTTTTGTGCGAGCCTCGTTCATGTGGATAAATTCTGTACCTTGTGGCAGATCAGTGGAAGGTGGAACAACAGGCTTGTGTCTGTGCAGGCAGGAACTCTGTCACACTTACAGTCTCAATCATCACAATATTTATGGTGTGAGGAAATTTGCTGCCATGTGTACAGAAGCCAAGTCTCCAACCTGAGCCTGATGTGAGCTGAGTGATCCTGACCCCAGATGGCAGCTCACGGCTCAAAAACCCTGTGAAATGCACCGCCAGCCCATCATTCTCTGTTTGCAGGTGGGAGGGTGGGAAGGGGGAGGTGGCGGCCGCAGAGCAATCCGACTAATTTGAAGCAAGTTGGGCAATTTTATGAACTAAGCTGTGAAATATGACTTTAATAATGGCTGCAAATGGCAGCGCCGGCGTCTGGAGGAACGGGAGGAATAAGAGGGGAATAAAAGTGTGGAAAATAAAGAAGGCAGAATTCCTGGGTTGGGATCAACACCCCCCCCCCCCAGCCACACACACACACACACACACACTGGCAAAGCCTACGAATGTGAACATACTTGTGGGCGCGATGACCGAAATCCAGCGCCATTAACTGCTGATTAAACCGATGCTGCTGCTGGGGCCTGATTCTACGTAGCGGTGAAGCCTGAAGAAGACGAGCAGACCGAGACAACCCATGTCTGATGAGGGCTTAACTGGTACCACGGCTGGGTTTAATGGGGCACCACCCTAGCTTCACTCCTGATCTGTGGTTGGAGTTAAAAACCCACAACGTTGGTGTTTGGACTCAGTTTTACAGCTTTTTCTGCTATATTTAGAAAGTGTGAAACAATCTGAAAATAATGACTCTGCTGCTTAGCTGCACTAACTGGTGTTTAATCAGGTCAGGCAGTTTTCGTGTTTGGAGCTGGAGTAATGTGAAGCATTCGTCAACATGATAGCAGGACACCTCCCGGACGACATGAAAAGCACATGTTGGGAAAGTCCCCCCCCAGCCCAGCCTCTTCCTGTGGACAGGACGGCCGTCTGTCTGTACACACAAACACATGATGTTATGCGTTTGCTTCTCTGTAGAAAACATGTGCACATTTCTCTGATGAGAGATGAAAAGCTAACGACTGCGCCACCACTGGCTGCCCCGATCGCCTCTGCGATCCTGGGAAAGAGTTAAGAAATGTTGTTCATTGTCACATGACATTAGGAGCTCTGATAGAAACTCTCCACCTCCTTCTCTTGGCCGCCTCCATCTTCCCCCGAACCCCCAGCCCGTACGCACATCTTGCCTGCAGATGTGGCAAAACCGCAAACACTTCAAAGTGCCTCCCTTCAGACCAACAGCGTATCCTGACGCCAACTGTAAATGTCCTGGACACAGAGCATGGAAAATATTAAACCCCCTTACTCACAATGAAGAGCCGGGCAGAAGCAGGCAGGCAGGAGGGCGGTGAGGGGAGCAGACATCTGAAAGGCCTCCTAAAACCCCTAATGATTCATCATTCTGCTGCACAACAACATGGGAGAGTCATCTCCAGTGTCTGTCTGAGGGCCAGGAGCCCAGGAATGCGGTGGCTTATGCTGGTGATGGATCTGCATCTGCAGCCCACTCATCACGCCATCATGCTCACCTGCATCACGAGGAGGTGTGTCATCGAGACGAGGTGGAAGGAAGACTTCTGCTGTGATGAATGTCGTTTTGATTGTGTTCAGAGGGAAAGGTCCCAAGGCCTCTCCTCACTCAGCTCCGTTAAGATAATGATGTAATTGGCCCGGGCCCCTAAAGTGCTCCATCACACACCCCAAAACGTAAAGAAAGATCATGTTTTTCCTAAGATCTCGTGCTTTGAGTCATTATTCTTATTGGTTATGATAACATTTCACACAGCAGCTTAATTGCAGAGACACGGCTTCCCTGCATCCACACTGCTCGACTACATGATCAAACGTATCGTTTAACAGGCAGCGATCATGAAACCGTTGGTGGAGATCCAGACCTGCTGCTGCTCAGTCTGGTGGATCTCAGAGCAGCTGTAGTCCTGCAGCTTCAGGCAGGAGAAGCAGGCGGAGGCCCCAAAACACGAAGCCAACAACAACTAAAAACGAACAGAAATGTGGCATCGTTTAAGGAAAACAAAGTTTTCTTTATTTTCTAAAATGTTGTCATGATTTTTTTTTATTAAATCCTGTTTTTTTTTTTTAATGCCATCTGGAAAGATGCAGTTTTTGGTTTTGGGGTTTCAGAAAAGAAGCCTTATTTATTTTTATTCAATTTCCTAAATGTGTTTTCCTTTCTCTGTGTATGTGTTCTGAAAGGTTGTGTTTCCTAAATTGTTGTGCAGGTTTTTCTTAAAGGTTTGGGGTTTTTGCTTTCCAGTCTCTGTTTTTCTGGCTTTGTTTGTGTTTTATGATTTCTTATTAAAACCTTTATTTATTTATATACCTAAAGCTTATTTTGTGTTTTCTGAAACATTACGAAAATTTATACAAATTTTTAAACTGTTTTTCTTAAACTTTCTTAAAGAGCATTTAGTAAAATTTCAGGTTTTCCTAAATTCTCTCATGATTTTATGTTTTCTTAAATGTGTCTTTTGCTTTCTTTTAATTTCTGAAAGTTTTATCAAATTTTTTGAGATTTTTTTAACTGAAATATTGTGTTTTCTGGAATGATGCATTTACGGCTTTGTTTGTGTTTTCAGAAACATTTTATTTATGAGTTTTTTTACTTTTCTAAAAATGAATTTTTTGGGATGTTTTCTGTTCTTTTAAAGGTGGTTTGTTAAATGTTTTTTGTGTTCTATAAAATGTTTATAAAACCAGTTTTTCTACATCTTCCTTCCTTCCTTCCTTCCTTCCTTCCTTCCTTTAAAGGTGCATAAGGTAAATTTCCAACCATCAAACTTGTGCATGATGGATGTCTTTATGGTCATTTCTGCAGCCAAATCGAACTATGCACTTTTTTTCTTCCGGGACTGTGTGTGACGTGCTAGCACGCCGATAGAAACACACCACCCATTTTGAATGCTGAGTTGACTGGTTCAGCAAAAAAGTGCAAGAAGACATTATCACGGACGAATAAAGGAAAAGAAAGAGAAGGAACCGGAGTTGAGATTAGACTGGAGAGGTCTCACAGTGCAGATGGATGCCGAATTAGCCGACGACAGAGGGGTCACTGGGAAAATTGTCCTGTAAAAAAGTTCTGTGGTGTGTCTTTAAAGAAAAATCATTTCGAGCCATTTCATTGTCCTCCAATCAGTATTCATACAAGCCAAATCATGAAAAACAATGGCCTAGCTACGGGTTGCACTGAATCTCTGATTGCGTGCCTGCAGACGCCTGCATGCTGTGTGATCACACAGATCAGTTTGGCCTCCGCAGGCATATTTTTCTCAGGAAAGACAGAATGTGCTTCTTGCTGTCCCAGTTGGGCTCCTGGGAAGGTTGAAATAAACTGTTTAGGGGAAACATGGCAGCATCTCCTCTGATTCCATATCCCCGGCAACTTTGACCTCCAGCAGAGAAACCAAAATAAAAATCCCCTTCTCACCACCAAACCAGCGCAGCAGGAAGATGGGGTTGTAGAGTGGGGGGGACAATAAAGCCTCTTTCTTTGGCTCCAGACGGGTGCTTTCTGACAGCTAAAAGCTTTTGTTCTCCTAAAATAAAGGGGCACTGCTGCGGTTTGTAAGGTTGCCAGACATTGTAGGTTTCTCATGATGATGTAGAGGGCCGAAAGTAGAAGATCCACCATCACCACCAGGGAGATGTGGTGAGGAACAAACTTCTACCACAGTGATGTATTACCCTCTGCTGTGGTTTCAGTCCAGCAAACACAATGCACACACATGCACATATGCAAGCATACACACTCATAATACATTCAGTCCTTAAATCATAACGCTATTAGTGCACAGTCATTTTAAAACAGATCTCAGTCTGGAGGCGTAACCTGAAGCTACAAGAGTCACAAAACCACATAAGATGCCAAAACATGAGTCAGGTGACCTGGAAGTCATGCCTTCATGGTCAGTCCATACGGATCAGTGTGAGGATGTTTCTAAAAAGCTGGACTGACACAGGTGACATTAGGTTTTGATGCAGCGTCGCTGTATTAAATCTTTCACATTAAATATCAGTGTAACAGGAGCAAGTGAAATTAAAAAGGAACGGGTACTGGAAGGAGACTGGGCCAAAATATCCTGACTGTACAATCCTTCATTTCATTTCATTAAGATGTGATGATGTAACTACAATAAAAGAAAATACAACCATTTTCAAATCTTGTAGACAAACTATTTATCCATAATACAGCATGCAGAAGATAATGTTTAAAATAAAGTGAGACACTCTACTATTTAATGATAAAATATCAGTTCATCTTGAATTTGATGGCAGCACCATGTGTCACAAAATGTTAAAAGGTGAGGCAGGACAAGAAAAGGCTGGACGAGTAAGTGGATTAAAAGAAACAGCTGGAAGAACGTGTTGCATTTAATCAGGTTAATTATCAACAGCTCAGTAACATGACTGGTTATAAAAAGAGCACCTTAGAGAAGTAATGTCTCTCAGAGGTAACGATGGACAGAAGTTCACCAACCTGTAAAGAAAAACTTCAATCATGATCAGCGACAGATTTAGAGGATGTGGTGTTATCCCTGTGAAAATTTGTATTAGATACCAGTGATTTTAGGGCCCTCAGGCTGCACTGCATTAAAAGCAGACATGATTCTCTACTGGAAACCACTGCATGGACTCAGGAAGACTTCCAGAAACCACTGTCTGTGAACACAGTTCACCCTGAAACCCACTAATGCAGGTTAAAGCTCCATCATGCAGAGAAGAAGCCAGATGTGAACAGGATCCAGAACCAGCTTCCTCCGTCTTCTCTGGACCAAAGCTCATTTAAAATGGTCTGAGACAAAGTGGAAACCTGGATGAAGATGTTAAGTTGTTTCTGGAAAGCATGGACGACATGTCCTGCAGACTAAAGGCCCATTTGTGAAGAAGACAGATACGCAGACAGACGGACAGTTTCGTTCGTCTTCTGCGCCTGTTACCTGTGCAATTTGGTCCGTTTTGGGGGAGCTTAGCTATCTGTCGCTTAATACCGAAGATGGAGCAATGCCACCGGAAATCACAGGGAGGGGGGGGGCGGTGCTGAGCAGAATAGCTGACATGCGACCAGCGAAAGAAACAAACCAGAGAAGAAGAAGAGGAACAGAAAAGTAACAAAAAAGCAGAAGAAGAATGAAGACGAGGACAACAACTGTAGAAATTATGCGAGCTTTTGAATAAAGACTGTAAGCCAGGGCGTGTTGGGCAGTTGGAAACAACTTTATAGCGAAGCATTACCGCCACCAGACGGCATCTGAAACTGACATCTGCTCGCGGGAATGGACTCTGAACCTAGCACTGCCCACTAATGGAGGAACTGACTCAACAACCATGGCAACACAAAACACGCATGGAAGTATGAGGATGGCGACGTTTGAAACGGACATCGCTATTTACGTACGTAAAGGAGCATAAATGGGCCTTAAAGAGGAGAGGGAGCATCCAGCTTGTTATCAGTGGACAGGTGAAAAGCTGCATCTCTGATGGGATGGGGTTGCATTAGTGCCTATGGCGTGGGCAGCTTCCACATCTGTGAAGCTCCATCAATGCTGAAAAGTACATGGAGGTTTTAGAGCAACATCTGCTCCATCCAGACAACGTCTCTTTCAGGGAAGACCTTGCAGATTTCAGATAAATCTTCAAAATTTCACATTGAGGAATGTTAAATCTTTAGAGCCAGTTTGTCTCAGATTGGTCAACCTCTGTTCATTGTTCCACCTGAGAGACTCTGCCTCTCTGAAATGCTCCTTTTATGCCCAGTCATGTTACTGACCTGTTGCCAGGTAACCTGATTAGTTGTCAAATGCTTCTCCAGGTGTTTCTGATTTGTGCCAGGTACTTTTCCAGCCTTTTGTTGCTCCTGTTCCACCTTTTTACAGACATGTTGCTGCATCAGATTCACCATCGGCTCATGTTTTCCAATAAATCTTTATGTTCTCATGTTACAGACTGTTGCATCCTAACTTGTGGTTGATTTCGGGGCTGCAACAGGTGGCATTTCCTGTGCTTTTGATGGTCTCTGATCTTTTCTGCTCATCTGGAGTTGGAGGGTAAACTACCCAAAAGGCTTGGACCTGTGGAAGAGAGCACCCCTCCTGTGGCTACATGTGTTCATGTTTGTGTGGCAGTTCTTCAGCAGCTGAGTGGATGGATGAGGTGTGATGCCGTCTTTAATCTCCCATGAGAAGGAGCAGGGCAGCGACTCGCATGTCTCCGTCTCACATGATTTCTCACTCTTTCTGACAGAGTGGAGGAGTCAAACGGTGACTTAACCTCATTAAAGCTCCAAAAGAGAAAAACTAGCATGTGGATTTGCTTTCAGTTCCAGTCTGATTCAAAACCTCCCCCAAACACTCACATTTATCCAAACTTCTCTCATACTGGATAAAAATGTCTGTGTGCAGTCAGGAATGATTTAAAGCACAATGTGGATTCTGATCAGATTAGGTGTTCGGAGTGTGTGCTTTTGTGTGTGCGCTGCGACCTTGAGCACTGTTAAGTCAACAGATCCTCCATTTCTAAAATCAAAGTCAGCCCATGTGTTTTTGTTTTCCTTCGTCCTCATAAAGCATATCTCACATTTGACTCGGGGAGGATGCTGTAATCTCTGCTGCAAGTCATTCTTCCTGGAATGGTTGAATGTGTGTGTGAGTGTCTGTTCTCATTAAGCTGAATTCTTGTAATGATCTGCCGTCTGCAGGCCAGAAGTTAGTCATGTTGTTGTGCACAGCTCGGTGGTGGGAAATGGTTTCTTTTCGCCATAATTCAGACTGTGCACACACAGCAACAGACATGACTGTTAACAGGTGCTGTTTGGTGTAATCATCTCTGTGATCGTAGGCGAGCTCGTGGCTGCCTTCTGTTTGTTTTCCTGTGTCAATAGGAGCAGTATTCAAAGCAGAGCCTGTTTGTGATTGACTTATATGGAACAAGTGTCTTTTTGTTGTAGTAGTTGTGATGTCTTTACCTTTGATTGGTGTAATAGCTGAAGGGAATTAGCAGAACTCCCTGGAAGAAGCGATCTGGGCTAGAGGCTAGCTGAATAAAGCAGTTTCCTCATGATGCTGCTGTAAATGCTGTAGATGCTGTGGGATTACATCACCGTGGTTCACCTGGAGAACTGCAGCCCTCGTAGAACCAAACTGAGTAGCCCTGATTCTCGAAGATGCTGCAGAGGAGTCTTCACTCAGATCTTTACCACCCCCTGATAAAATGGAAGTTTTGCCATTTATTTGGGAGGGCACCAAACCATAATCATACCCTAGGACATGGATCCCCATCCCTGGTCATCAATGCCCTCTATCCTGAAGCTATGTGATGTTTTCCTGCTGCAACACACCTGATTCAAATTAAATGGATCTCTGGAAAACTCTGCACAAGTCTGCTGTTGAGCCATTCATTTGAGTCGGGTGTGTTGAAGCAGGGAAACATGGAGAGACTGCAGGATAGTGAACCTTGAGGACCAGAGTTGGGGATCCCTGGCCTAGGATGTTTGGATGCACCTTTGTCACATTTTGTTTGCCTTCCTGCAAGCGCCACCTTGATCTTCATCTGTTTGGAGTGCACAGTGGTGTCAAGCAGGTAAAGAAACTAATATCTACTAATATCTAATTTAAACAAAATTAAGGGTACTGCTGGTGCAGAAAATCCAAGAAAAAAACAAAACAAAACAAGAAGAGCCCAAAAACTGGCTGGTCATAACGAGACAGAAAAAAAAGAGGAAAAGATCTGTCAGTGAAACCAGAGGAATACAAATACAGATGAACTCAGGAGGGTGAAAAACCTGGATAAAAAAACAAAAACAAAGTTTAACTAGAAGAAAGAAACTAAGAATAAAACTATAACCAGAGACCATAATACCCTGGTGGCCTCAGGCTGGATAATTCTATGCATCAGTTATCTTTTTGTTGCCCCATCTGATTTGTCTGAAGGGTCAAATATCTTTTCTCTAACCTGAGAAGCCCTCACTGACCGGCCCAAATGTTCCACCTTCCCCTGGTGCCGTCTCTGTTGGTCTGAGCTAGGATTACTTTTTCAAAGTAATCTTATTTTGCCTTTAGAGAGACTGTACACACTGCTGCAGACATGCACCCAGAGATTCTCCGTTAGCGTATCTGCTAGTAGCTCTGCGCCGGCTGACTTGATCTGCAGCAACAAGACATTTGGCGTAATGACGGCATTAAGGCTTGTTCAGCAAGTATCGAGTTTCAGGGAAAACTGAGACAGATGCTTCTCTCTCGCTGGCCTTACACATCTACAGAAACAAGCGAAAACACATTCCTGGTGGCTACGCTGGCTGCATTTAGTCCTGTCTGTGTGTGTTCTGCCCAAATAACAGGCGATGCTGGATGTCTTGACTCAAAGCCGAAGTTCCTTGCCATCGTCAGCCGGTAACATGAGTAATGAGCTCTGTCAGAGGCTGGCGGCTGACTGATGTTTTCCACCACAGACCAACCTCCCTGTGCGCTAACGGCCACATGCTAACGACAGATCTGTGCATGCTAATGGCGTTGTATGTGACCGACTTCTGAGCTCAGGGTTGTGACCCGAAGGATTACCAAGATGTGGATTTCTGTGTTTGATTTTTACAGAACACCTTCAGGACAAGCATCGTGCACCACAAGTTCACCAACACTTTTTCTTTTGCCCTGAAGTCGTTCATGTTCTTCAACAAAATTCAAAGTTCTTCTGTCAAACCCAGTTGTCAAATCAGAGAGGAGAGGGCTAATGTGACTTGAGTGATTGGGAATGATGGTTTGAGTAAAAATAATTTATTGTATCTGAGGGAGTACAGGAGGTTTCTGGACTTTTAAAGTAAGTAGGTTCACTTACACAAACTCTTTCATTTAAAGATTTAAACCAAAACTCCTGCATTCTGCACGTTGTTGTCTTAGAGCCTTTTTCACCTAAAACATTAAAAACCAGAAAAATGGACACATCATTTATGGGTCCAAAAAATATTTATTTGATCAAAATGAACCTGGTTGCATACATAAGCTGCTCCTTTGACATTGTTTGTTTGTTATGTTTGTAATTAAATTAGTAAATTTTACATTTTGGAAAATTGTCTGACACAATCCATTTAGAGCTGCAAGTAAGTAAGTAATAATGAAATAAAAAGTACCAAAAACATCAACACTGTAAATTGTGAAATTGACTTCAAGGGTCATCTTCATCCCTCATCTCTTCTCTGAGATCTCCCCTAACGACGGCTAACCCGGCATCGTCTTCATCCCGTCTCTTCTCTGAGATGTCCCCTAACGACGGCTAACCCGGCATCGTCTTCATACCTCATCTCTTCTCTGAGATCTCCCCTAACGACGGCTAACCCGGCATCGTCTTCATCCCGTCTCTGCTCTGAGATCTCCCCTAACGACGGCTAACCCGGCATCGTCTTCATCCCGTCTCTGCTCTGAGATCTCCCCTAACGAAGGCTAACCCGGCATCGTCTTCATACCTCATCTCTTCTCTGAGATCTCCCCTATCGACGGCTAACCAGGCATCGTCTTCATCCCGTCTCTTCTCTGAGATCTCCCCTATCGACGGCTAACCCGGCATCGTCTTCATCCCGTCTCTGCTCTGAGATCTCCCCTAACGACGGCTAACCCGGCATCGTCTTCATCCCGTCTCTTCTCTGAGATCTCCCCTAACGACGGCTAACCCGGCATCGTCTTCATCCCGTCTCTGCTCTGAGAGCTCCCCTAACGACGGCTAACCCGGCATCGTCTTCATCCCGTCTCTTCTCTGAGATCTCCCCTAACGACGGCTAACCCGGCATCGTCTTCATCCCGTCTCTTCTCTGAGATCTCCCCTAACGACGGCTAACCAGGCATCGTCTTCATCCCGTCTCTGCTCTGAGATCTCCCCTAACGACGGCTAACCAGGCATCGTCTTCATCCCGTCTCTTCTCTGAGATCTCCCCTAACGACGGCTAACCCGGCATCGTCTTCATACCTCATCTCTTCTCTGAGATCTCCCCTATCGACGGCTAACCAGGCATCGTCTTCATCCCGTCTCTTCTCTGAGATCTCCCCTATCGACGGCTAACCCGGCATCGTCTTCATCCCGTCTCTGCTCTGAGAGCTCCCCTAACGACGGCTAACCAGGCATCGTCTTCATCCCGTCTCTGCTCTGAGATCTCCCCTAATGACGGCTAACCCGGCATCATCTTCATCCCGTCTCTTCTTTGAGATCTCTCCAGCCAGTGAAAGTCAGTCTGATGTTGACTTTTGTCTTATCTTTTGCAATATCCCTTTCTCTCTTCCTACGATAATGTCTTCTTACATTTTCTTTGCTGAATCAGCCATGATGCTATGGGCTGGAAAAATAACGTAGTGAAGTTTTGGGATGCTGTAGGATGACTAGTGTGGCATCAAAATGATTCAGATGCTCAGAGTTTAAAGGTGAAAAAGTTATGTTGCTTTAAGTAAAAATCTATGTAAATAAGATAATTATGTAAAAGCAATGATTGTGGTGATGAGGAGGGCCAGTGCACAGTGCTGCTGACTTCTATTTAGAGGCAACAGATTAGAGGTAATTGATTGCATGAACCCTGTACTTTTAGTAGCTTAATAATAATTTAATAAACTTTTTAAAAGTTTTTTTTTTTAATTTGGCTAATTAATAATAAAGACAAACAACCAAAAAAAACAAGGTGAGGAGGAATAGATTGGAAATAATTAATCATGTGGGCCTATTTCCCAATCACAACAAAATGTCTCAGAGTTTCTTGTTTAGTTTTATTTTTCTTATTGCTTCTTTCTGTTAGATTTTAATGAATTAAAGTGAAATTTTTAGAAATGTCAAAAAATTCATCTTATGTCTATCTTGAGGATCGTCACCTCCAAAACCAAAACCAGTTCTGGGAGGGAAAACATGTTGCGGTCTCCATATTGACCTCATATCAGCAATAATCCACCTTTCACCAGAGTTTCAGTGTTTCAGACAACATGTTCTAGACATAAAAATACAGTTTACCTGTTAGAATGATGATTGATGATGACAATTAAGGATTTTTAAACTATTTTAAGTTTTTCTCACTGAGTTTATTTAAGCTCTACAAACTCCAACACTTCTAGTAAACTCAAGTTTCTAAAACTGTTTTTGAGTAAAGTTAGATTTTACAGTGAAATGGATCAGTATGATGTGAAAAAAATTTTTGTTTTAAAAAAACAAAAAATGAAAAGTTTTACGGTGAGTGATTGTTTCCCTCGAGAGAAAACAACAAACAAAAGAAAAGAGCTCAGCTTTACGGGACACACCCTTTGTGTTTCTGACACATTAAGGAAACCTCGAGGCCACTTGTAAAATAAAATAACATCTTTCTCTCTCGGCCATAAAATAAAACAAGATTGGCTGCCTCTGCAAAAAAAGCACACAGGCAGCACTTTTCTCCCTGTTTTCCTCTGAGAGGAATGATTGTAAATGTGTAATTAAATTAATAAAATAGTCCTGGGTAGTAAATCACTGCCCCTCAGGATGCCTGACTGCACAGCTGTGTGTGTGATTGTGTTTGTGCTTTAATGCATCTTTTTTGTTTGTTTGTTTGTTCTTTTGTGCAAGCTAAATGTATGCAGAGCTGCAGGAGTATGTGGATGAGGGTTAAAAAATAAAAAGCAAAACAACAACAGAGGCTTTAAAGGCTCCCTGTCCTGCAGGCAGGGTGCGAGATGGGGGCAGCGTGGCATCAGGCTTTGGCTCACCGTGCTAGTTTGTTATAATAAAGGCATTAAAAAGTTCCTCATTAAACTATTCTGGGTGCAGGGGCTGGTGTGGTGTAAACATTAAGGTGGGAGCAGCGTCTGCCAGCGTTTCTGTGCCAGGGCACCTCCATGTCACCAGTGGCTTCAGGGATGAAATTACTAACACATGCTTATTAATGCAGCTCCAGAAGATCTGTGTGATGAAGGAAACAAGGCCGACAGGGGAAAAAAGAGAAGGTGCAATAACAGGCATCTACAGTAAGGCTCAGTACATACATAAACCTTTCTTTTTTAATCTGATGAGATTTTTTATCTGGTCGAGACCTCATGCACGAGGAGAAAAAATCCGGCATGCAACAGTGCTGATGGTACTGTGTGTGGTGGCTCAGATAATCTCATGACAGAACAACACACACATAACGATGCTGTCCTGCAACCAATCTAGAATCTAGTCCTCCGAGCCAGACAAAATTGTAGAAGAAGAACTATAGCAACAACCGGCAAAAAAACAAAGAAGAAGAAACATAACAACAACTGGAAAACACAACACCCAGCATGGAAGGGACATACAGGACAAGGGAATGATGGTGGTCTTGGGACTATTGTTAACAGAAAAAGCCAGAACTGAAAAAAAACATCAGAGTGGAGACGGCGTGAACATGGACTTTATATCCTTCCTTGTTCCCCAGTCAGCTCGCTCTCTGATTGGCTACGTTCCGTACCACGTCACCACCCACACAGTCACAACTCAGGAGTCGTCGGCTTTCCTCACACACTTAAAGATATTTTGTCATAAATGTTGTACATGTTTAATATTTCTGATTGTCGGCCACGACCTGTTTCGGAGCTGATTATCGGGACAAATTCGTTCTCAACACACCCAGATCAAATGATCATTTTATAGGAAAATCTTACTCTGATTATTATTATTTACTCTAAAACTTAGATTACTCCTTTAAAGCCCAACCCAGGAGAAAAAAATTGGGAGAAATGTAATTTTTTTAAAATCTGAATTTGTTTTTTATTTGGTCCTTGAATAAAATAATAATAATAAAAATAATAATAATAATAATAATAATAATAATAATAATAATAATAATAATAGAAGTATTGGATTGTATACACGTTTTTACCATAAAGTTATGCAAAGGTTGTATGTATCAAATGTTATACACATGGCATTAAAGGGTAATAGGCTTATTTTGTAGATAATTTCTAATGTTTTCAATCATAGCTTTGATTATTTTTTAAACCTAAACATGAAAATATTGCAGTCCAGGCATCCGTGGTATTTTATTTTTCACTCTGTTAAAGCTTTATTGAAGAATATTAAATTATATAAATTTAAAAATAGAGCTAATTGGTATTACAATAAAAAAATCTTCATCTGGAAGAGAAAATAATGATTTAAACATGGCTTATATTGTTGAGTAAACGTACAGAAAAACCAAAGATCCACCAGTCAACACGACTACAGCTGTGCTGGAATCTATTGGCCGAATCACAGCTCTGTTATCTGGAACATGTTGTTACTTTCTGTCATTAATTCAGGAAACACAGATTTATAACCCATGATAAAGTTAAACTCCCATCAGCCCCACATACAGAACTTTTTCAAGCTCATAAGATTAACCAGTGTTTTTCAGTAATAAATAAATGAATGAATGAATGAATAAATAAATAAAATGATGAAAAGAGATGATAAAAGCAAATTCAATAAAACAGTTTAAAACAGTAATAAGTAGTCCAAACACCTGCAATCCTCCCTTTGATTTAGTTATCTGTCCTGAGCATTCAAGGAAGAAACAGGAAAAAAGTAAATTCCCAACCTCTGATTCTTTGGTTTAGCTTCCACTTGGCCCTACCCCAGTCTTTAGCAGAGATTAACCGTTGTGGTCTGTAGGTTTTTGTGGTTCTGTGTATCACATGATTTCATTTGATTGTCTTTGTTACACCTGGATTTCTTTTTAATCGTCACACCTGCTCTGCATTCATTCATAAACTCCCTGAGAATACTGCTTGTTTCCTGCCACATCCTCAGATTATTGTTCATTATTGTGTCACCCTAACTTTTCTTGGTCAGCTATTCTGTTGTGAGTTTTGTTATCCTGACTAATGTAATGTATGGCTATTAACCTGATGTTAGCATGAAGCTATGTAGCAGTGCTGTATGCTAGCACTTGATTAGTTTTAAGATAATGTGGGGAAACCAGGTCATATTTGATTTTCAGTGAGTGTATTTAGGGACTACACATCACCTCAGTTAATTGAGATTTTCACATTGGAGCTGAATGTAAAACTATAAAGATGCTCAAAAAGAATGTCTGTTTCCATGTTATTTAGTGCTGGCTAAGCTAGCGCTACATGGCCCATTTAAACAGGAGGCTATCAAGGCTGCTAGTTGGTTTTAAAGTAGCTACAACATGAAAATGTGGAGAAATAGATCCTGTAACCTGTTTGGTTTTCTAGAGGAAGATATAAGAATGAAGAGAAACGGAGATGTTTCTGACTTTTTTAATAAAGAGGAAAGACACAGATCAGGCAGACAAAGACTCCAGGTCCAGTATCAGCAGCTCGACGGCTCCCAGCATAGAGCTAAACACAAGAATCCAGTTTACCACCATCACCAGCAGACAGTAAACCAGAACTGACCCCCTACTACCACATTACACTCCACATACTGCACCCAAAACAACCAACTCGCCTTCTATGGACCTTTTTGAACTTGTTGCAGATGCATGTAAACATATTTGTCCAACCTAAATCGAAGGTTTCAAACAGGATTAATTCACCTAATTAATGCTAATGGAGCTCAATTAAGTTATCTAAACTCATTGAAAGCATTTCCAGACAGTTGCTTCACTTTGACAAAATCCTGATTTTCATAGTTGCACCATCATTAGACAAATTCAGGTAACATAAAGACAACATTTGTGCAGTGACTTGGACCATGATCTCCTAGAAAACATTAGAAGCTGCTGTACGTCTTCAATATTTTCTTACACTTTCTGCAGCATTGTGGTGTCACACAGACATCAGTCATTACGATTACCATGTTTACTTTAAATTTTGTTTACATTTGTTAGGTTTAGGCATTAAAAACTACTTTTTAAAAACTAATTTTTCTGTCTGGGTCTCCATCTGCAAAAGTTGCTAATGGTGAAGATAGGAAAGACACATCACATTATTATTATTATTATTATTATTATTATTATTATTATTATTATTATTATTATTATTATTATATGGGAAAGGTTTCAGCTTGGAGGGGTCTTATGTTGTTCACTGTTTTATTGTTTACTTTAATTCATGCTTCTGTTTGTGAGTTTATTATGATTTCAGTCCCCTGCTAACAGAGATTCTCTGAATCTTTTAATATTATACAGCCACTTTGTCTCTTTCCATGTGAGAGACTCTGCCTCTCTGAAATGCTCCAAAACACCAAGTAGAAAGAGCCCAGTAACATCAAGGCATTGTGATAAAGATTTCTATAAGAAAGGAATAAGAGGCTTATTAAAATGTTTCATAATGGTTTCATCAGGCAACATCCAGTCAGCTGAGCTCAGAGAGCCAACTTTAGTTTTCCACAGAGAGACAGGTGGACCAGACAGCATCCAGTAGATAAATTAATAAATAGGTGGTTAAACATTTTATTTATAGACCCACAGTTAAAAGTTATAATTTAAACGTATTAGGGCTGTGCTGCATTTTTAAGTGGCCATATTTTGTGGCATCGTTGTAATATCTTGTATTTTGACAGCACAATAAATGGATCATTTTGAAGAGTAGTTTGATGTTATTGGATTTTTCTAGAAGGTTTTTCCTTTGTGGAACTTATCTTGAGATTCAATTTCTTGTGAAGCTACCTTGATGGACTGAAGTAGAAATTAGAGCAGGTGCAAAGATATTATGTTAGAAGTGGTTATAAAGGTGAATCATTATTAATTATTATTAAACTTTATACAGGCACTCCCACTGAGACACACATCTCATTTACAAGAGAGACCTGTTTACCTAACATCATGTGTTTGGACGCCTCCTTCCACCTGATACATAGCTGATATGGCTGCTTGAACATAGAAAAACCTGCATTCAGAACATAGAATATGGACTAATAGAACAAAGCTAAAACTGCTATCATTAGTTTTAATAAGATTATTTTACATGCTGAGGGCTCAAGCATGCAAGGAGCAGGAGAGAGAGGGAGAACATATTTTTTCATGCCCCCCCACCCCAGGAATGATTCTCTGAAATTTTTCTGTTTATTGTCCCCCCCAACGTTGATGTGTTCTGGATCTGGTGGTCAGGCTCGGGTCAGATACCAGAGGCAGAATTTGTGGCCTGGTGATGAATCTGAGTGTTTGACTGACACAAACAGTAAGTAATGGTTGCAGCTCGGTGGAAAGCTTGTGTCATGCTTGAGGTGCCTGATAGTGATGATGGTGGTAGGAAAGAGAGGGCACCAGCGGGCAGCTCTGCCAGCGTCTCCATGGCAACCCCTGCTGTTTACGTTAAATGTGGGACGCGTAGCAGCGCTGGGCTCTGATGTGGTGCTGTGGTAATCATGTCTGAAGAGACGGAGACAAACAGGGAGAGTCGGAGGAGCTCTCTGGGAGACAATCAACACCAACAAACGCACTGATGAAAGAACTTGGCCGCAGATTCAAACGCCTCATTTCATGAATAAATTTAGACGGACGTTAAGAAAAACGGCTGTGGTGGCGACAGCACATACATTTATGAGGCTGTAACTCAGAGAAGATAAACAAACGGCAGAAATCGCATTTCTCAGCTGTCTTTTGTGCTGGTTGCTGATCTGTGTGATGAGACTGGAACTTCTCACATCAGTGTTTGCTTATCAATCACAGAACAAGTCCATCAATAAGCTTCTACTGCACACGAGCTAATAGATGATAATAGTAGTAAAAGCCAGTAAAGCAGCTTTGAAGCAAAAGTTTGCAGGATTTGAACTTCTTGCTTGGCTGTTTGATGCATCAGCGTGTGGCTGTGCTGATCTCTAACTGCTTCCCATGGCATCACACCACCACGTTCCCAGTCTGCAGCATCATCAGCTGGCCTGCTGTGGTTCCACGATGCAGCTCAGGAATGTGTCACCCGGAGCTAAACTCATGATGTTTAGAATCAACCCCATAATGTATGGCGGTGGTCTCTGAGGGGGGAGAGCTTAGCAGAGGGGGCCTCTGGATCTGATTAACTTTGTGTTTGTGGGAGGATGTCTTGATCAGCATCGCTCTCGAACATGACGCCCCTTCAGGTCAGCATCCCCTGCAGCACCTTTCTGCTACCAGCAGCTGAGGAGGACAAGGGCAGGGTTTTGTTTGGTTTGTTTTTGTTTGTTTGTTTGTTTTATTCTGAAGGGTGACAGGAATCGAGAATGACGGCATTAAAGTAAAATCATTTTCTGCTTATGTACACCTCGTCCAGGTTGGTTATAACTGTGCCTCATTTGTACGGTGGATGATTCAAAGCTGCAAAAATAACTTTAAAAACTTATTAGTGAACATTTAAATGTAAATATGTAGGAATATAAGCAGAGATCATTTCCATCTTCAGTCGCAGCAGGCTGACGCAGACTGTTACAATCTGTCCTGCCACTCCCCTGATTCTCCAGCACTCCCCTGATCCTCCACACCTGTTCCTGATCCGCTCATCGTAATCTAGTCAACCTGCCACACCTGTCTTCCTTTGTTCCCCAGTCCTTTATATACCCCACCAGTTCAGTCTCTCATTGTCGGACCTTAAACCACACACCTCAAGGACTCACTCCCGTTCCGTCTCCAGATTCCTCACGTCCCTGTTGGTAATTGTATGTGTGTCTGCAATATTCCATTCTGTAAATAAATCTATTGAACATCCTCCTGTCTTCCTGGAGTCCAAGTGTAACACAGACACCTAAAGCAGCACTAGACAACAATGACATCGGAGTCCCGAAATGCAGACTCAACCATTTTAAGAATTCATTTGTTTTTTTTGTTTTTTTTGTTTTTTTTTAAACGCTTAAATATTTTTAAATAGTGTCTGTTATGGTCTTGCAGATTTTTCTCATTAGAGGTGTTGGGGGTTGTGCAATAGCATCTTAATTTAATTTTTTAATTTATTTTTATTTCTGATGCTCTTTTAATTATTATCCCAAATGGGTATTGTGCATTATATTTATGATTTTTACTGTGTGGCTGATGTATGTAGATCACAGATATGTGGTGTATTAATGTTATCAAGGCAGCTAGTGTAACAGCATCCGAGACCAAGCAAAATTTCCCTACAGTAAAGTGTGTCGTATCGCATTGCATCGTCCATCCATTATCAATACCACTTAGTCTATTAGGGGACGCAGGAGCCTAACCCAGCATTTATCAGCTGAGAGGCAGGTACACCTGGACAGGTCACCAGTCCATCGCAGGGCCAACACAGAGACAAACAACCAGTCACACTCACTCCTAGGGAGAATTTAGAGACACCATTAACCTAAAGTGCATGTCTTTGGATGGTGGGAGGAAGCCGGAGTACCCGGAGAGAACCCACGCACACACAGGAAGAACATGCAAACTCCACACAGAAAGGCTGCTGTTCGAACCTCCCCCCAGCCGAGGCTCGAACCAGCGACCTTCTTGCTGTGAGGCTGCGGGGCTAACACCACCGTGCAGCCCTGCATGGTATCATATTGTGTCATTTTGCCATGTTTTTGGACCGCTGAAGGAAAATGGAGAACCTGAAGAGAAAAGCTGCAGGCAAATTCAGACAAGGAACCATCTTGGTGTGAGGGGCAGAGCCGGCCCAAGGCATAAGCAGACGAAGCAGCAGCAATCGAATCAAATTCTGCTTTAGGCCCCATAAAATCTCAGGCCGGCCCTGGTGAAGGGGCCGTGCTAACTGCTGCTTGTTGGTTTTTCCCCAGTTAGAACTCATAAAACACTCCTTTATTGAATATTTAAGACAATACTGCATCAGTCTAGTCTCATGGCAATAAACATGACAGATAAACAGTCTCTGGACATGAATCAATAATTTACACTAAGATTTACAGACTTTGGTGAAACTTTGATTCAGATGCTTAAAAATCATTTTAAGTTTATCCTGACCAACTTACTTCATACATTCAGATGATTTCTAAGAATTATTCCAACACAGGGAGTAGGCCAGTTTAAACAGGTGAACAGAATTATCACTATAATCTCACTTCATCTTGACTCAAGAATAAGTTTGAATGTTTTTATAAAGGTTTAATATTTTGGCAAAGGGGAGGGATTTAATATTGTAATGGATAGCTGCCCTTTAGATGATCTACGGAAGTTTTCCAGACATTTCTGTCCCGTCCAGGAGGTTTACAATCCAGCCACTAAATGTAGTTTTATTCAGAGACTCTATCTGGTAAATCCACCATGATCCATGATAACAGCTTTATTTATCACATTTCACCATAAAAACATCACCATCACTACTATGTTGCTAAGAGACCTCTATTTAGACCTGGACATGATGATGAAGCCACTTCCTGTCAGACTTTCCACCAATCAGAGAGCTTAGATTGACGGTAACGTCCAATCAGGAGCAGCCAAAGATCAACCAGTGAGCAGAAAGTTCTATGTGTGTGTGAAAAGAAGAAAAATAATGCTCCTCTATGGCTGGAATAAAGCCAAGAAGACGTTTCTGATGCACGGTGGCGCCACAAAGCAGCTGAGCTGGAGTTGGTTTAGTGAGGATAGCAGGTAAATAGTAGCAGGAATAACTGGAAATGAGGAAAAAGTGGAAACATGGAAATAGTTTCTGTTGTGTGTTTGTTTCAATAACAATATTTTTTCTCCTGAAAGCCAAGACTTGAGAGAACGATGAGATGAGAAAAGGTTTGGTCACTGTTGATCTGTGTGTTATTTCTACAAAGTTCTGTTAGTAATAAATTCTGCTTTCTTCTTCTGGTCGACCTTTATGCTGCTATATCTATTCATACATTCATTTTACATCATTTTACCTCCCAGTCTGACAGCTGCTACAGACTGGTTTATACTGGGATTAAAAGCTGCTACAGACTGGTTTATACTGGGATTAAAAGCTGCTACACACTGGTTTATACTGGGATTAAAAGCTGCTACAGACTGGTTTATACTGGGATTAAAAGCTGCTACAGACTGGTTTATACTGGGATTAAAAGCTGCTACACACTGGTTTATACTGGGATTAAAAGCTGCTACAGACTGGTTTATACTGGGATTAAAAGCTGCTACACACTGGTTTATACTGGGATTAAAAGCTGCTACAGACTGGTTTATACTGGCATTAAAAGCTGCTACAGATTGGTTTATACTGGGATTAAAAGCTGCTACACACTGGTTTATACTGGGATTAAAAGCTGCTACAGACTGGTTTATACTGGGATTAAAAGCTGCTACACACTGGTTTATACTGGGATTAAATGCTGTTACAGACTGGTTTATACTGGGATTAAAAGCTGCTACAGACTGGTTTATACTGGGATTAAAAGCTGCTACACACTGGTTTATACTGGGATTAAATGCTGTTACAGACTGGTTTATACTGGGATTAAAAGCTGTAACAGACTGGTTTATACTGGGATTAAAAGCTTCTACACACTGGTTTATACTGGGATTAAAAGCTGCTACAGACTGGTTTATACTGGGATTAAAAGCTGTTACACACTGGTTTATACTGGGATTAAAAGCTTCTACACACTGGTTTATACTGGGATTAAAAGCTGTTACAGACTGGTTTATACTGGGATTAAAAGCTGTTACAGACTGGTTTATACTGGGATTAAAAGCTGCTACAGACTGGTTGATACTGGGATTAAAAGCTGCTACAGACTGGTTTATACTGGGATTAAAAGCTGCTACACACTGGTTTATACTGGGATTAAAAGCTGCTACACACTGGTTTATACTGGGATTAAAAGCTGCTACAGACTGGTTTATACTGGGATTAAAAGCTGCTACAGACTGGTTTATACTGGGATTAAAAGCTGCTACACACTGGTTTATACTGGGATTAAAAGCTGCTACAGACTGGTTTATACTGGGATTAAAAGCTGCTACACACTGGTTTATACTGGGATTAAATGCTGTTACAGACTGGTTTATACTGGGATTAAAAGCTGCTACAGACTGGTTTATACTGGGATTAAAAGCTGCTACACACTGGTTTATACTGGGATTAAATGCTGTTACAGACTGGTTTATACTGGGATTAAAAGCTGTAACAGACTGGTTTATACTGGGATTAAAAGCTTCTACACACTGGTTTATACTGGGATTAAAAGCTGCTACAGACTGGTTTATACTGGGATTAAAAGCTGTTACACACTGGTTTATACTGGGATTAAAAGCTTCTACACACTGGTTTATACTGGGATTAAAAGCTGTTACAGACTGGTTTATACTGGGATTAAAAGCTGCTACAGACTGGTTGATACTGGGATTAAAAGCTGCTACAGACTGGTTTATACTGGGATTAAAAGCTGCTACACACTGGTTTATACTGGGATTAAAAGCTGCTACACACTGGTTTATACTGGGATTAAAAGCTGCTACAGACTGGTTTATACTGGGATTAAAAGCTGCTACAGACTGGTTTATACTGGGATTAAAAGCTGCTACAGACTGGTTTATACTGGGATTAATAGCTGCTACAGACTGGTTTATACTGGGATTAAAAGCTGTTACAGACTGGTTTATACTGGGATTAAAAGCTGTAACAGACTGGTTTATACTGGGATTAAAAGGTTCTACACACTGGTTTATACTGGGATTAAAAGCTTCTACACACTGGTTTATACTGGGATTAAAAGCTGCTACAGACTGGTTTATACTGGGATTAAAAGCTGCTACACAGTGGTTTATACTGGGATTAAAAGCTTCTACACACTGGTTTATACTGGGATTAAAAGCTGCTACAGACTGGTTCATACTGGGATTAAAAGCTGCTACAGACTGGTTCATACTGGGATTAAAAGCTTCTACACACTGGTTTATACTGGGATTAAAAGCTGCTACACACTGGTTTATACTGGGATTAAAAGCTGTTACAGACTGGTTTATACTGGGATTAAAAGCTGCTACACAGTGGTTTATACTGGGATTAAAAGCTTCTACACACTGGTTTATACTGGGATTAAAAGCTGCTACAGACTGGTTCATACTGGGATTAAAAGCTGCTACACAGTGGTTTATACTGGGATTAAAAGCTTCTACACACTGGTTTATACTGGGATTAAAAGCTGCTACAGACTGGTTCATACTGGGATTAAAAGCTGCTACAGACTGGTTCATACTGGGATTAAAAGCTTCTACACACTGGTTTATACTGGGATTAAAAGCTGTTACAGACTGGTTTATACTGGGATTAAAAGCTGCTACACAGTGGTTTATACTGGGATTAAAAGCTTCTACACACTGGTTTATACTGGGATTAAAAGCTGCTACAGACTGGTTCATACTGGGATTAAAAGCTGCTACAGACTGGTTCATACTGGGATTAAAAGCTTCTACACACTGGTTTATACTGGGATTAAAAGCTGCTACAGACTGGTTCATACTGGGATTAAAAGCTGCTACAGACTGGTTCATACTGGGATTAAAAGCTTCTACACACTGGTTTATACTGGGATTAAAAGCTTCTACACACTGGTTTATTCTGGGATTAAAAGCTGTTACACACTGGTTTATACTGGGATTAAAAGCTGCTACACACTGGTTTATACTGGGATTAAAAGCTGTTACAGACTGGTTTACACTGGGATTAAAAGCTGCTACAGACTGGTTTATACTGGGATTAAAAGCTTCTACACACTGATTTATACTGGGATTAAAAGCTGCTACAGACTGGTTTATACTGGGATTAAAAGCTGCTACACACTGGTTTATACTGGGATTAAAAGCTTCTACACACTGGTTTATACTGGGATTAAAAGCTGCTACAGACTGGTTTATACTGGGATTAAAAGCTGCTACACACTGGTTTATACTGGGATTAATAGCTGCTACACACTGGTTTAAACTGGGATTAAAAGCTGCTACAGACTGGTTTATACTGGGATTAAAAGCTGCTACAGACTGGTTTATACTGGGATTAAAAGCTGCTACAGACTGGTTTATACTGGGATTAAAAGATGCTACAGACTGGTTTATACTGGGATTAAAAGCTGCTACAGACTGGTTTATACTGGGATTAAAAGCTGCTACAGACTGGTTTATACTGGGATTAAAAGCTGCTACAGACTGGTTTATACTGGGATTAATAGCTGCTACAGACTGGTTTATACTGGGATTAAAAGCTGCTACAGACTGGGTTATACTGGGATTAAAAGCTGCTACAGACTGGTTTATACTGGGATTAAAAGCTCCAGCTTTTACAGACTGGTTTATACTAAAAAAGAAATAAAACAGGTGGGCCAGAAATCCAGTAAATGGCTTGGAGTTTTAAGGGTTAAAGCTTTTATTATAAACTTTTTTCTTGTGGATGGGTGGAAGGTTTACATGTGCTGAAACATGTCAGCCTTTTAGTCATGATTACCTGAGGAACGTTTCTGTCTCTTCACCAGAGAGCGAATGCTGACTTGGCTTTGGGCTAAGGTCAGGGGTCGGGAGCAGAGCTGTGTGAGTGGATGAGGTTTCTGTCATGGCGGTGTTGGGGTGGAGAGTTCATCCCCATCAAAACATTCATTCTTTGGACTCAGCTGCTGATCATTTATTCCTTCCAGACATCTGATTCTCTGTACAAGATATAAAATAAAGTGTTTAAAGAGTTTCAACTCCCAGCAGATGGTTGAAAGACAAAAGATCTTCAGAGAATATCACCAAGAAAAGTCTGAATGCTTTTCACTTGGCGTTCACTTTAAAGTGTCCTACTTTTTGTTTCCAGCACATTTGTATTGGTTTCCAATCCAATGAGCATATTAAAATCTGATTTTAAAAAATAATCTAATCAGTTTTATGTAATTGTTTATGAAGAACATAAAAAGGTCCTAATGAGGGAGGGTCATAAATTAAAGTAATTATCACAGCTTCTTTGTTTGGAACAATGAGTCATTATTGCTTCGCATATCCACAAACACGACCCTTACTTGGATTTAATGTGATTAAGTCAGCTGAGGCCTGACTATTTAGTGCCATAAATCTGCATACTCTGCTCTCAGCAGGAGCTGTTTACCTCCAGCCCTGGCAGAAACAGCCCCGATCCATAACTTCTGTTCGGTTCCCCTCCTAATGAAATCAGGTAATGAGGGTGTGGCGAGTGGAGCCGAGCGGGAGCTTGTATACAACACAAGACTACCAGAAACTCCAGGGGAGATGGGGCACCGCTGTTTGCAGGGTGTACCTCTGCCAGAGGCTGCTAATAGGCATTTTCTCCCACTCCCTTGGCCTGATTGGGACCAGATGTGTGTGCCTTCACTCTGGGAAATGGCCGAGATGAGAGACAGCAAGGCCGCCAGAGCCACAATAAATCCGTAGAACGGCTAATGAATAAAACAACAGTGGATTAAATGTGCCATAGCTAAAAATAATTTGATTAAGAATCTGATTTGGCGGCCAAATTGTTGCAGGCCATGCTGGAGACAGCTGTATCTTTATTTGAGCTCTGGTGTGCGAGACCACATTTTCCCTCCTAATGAGCGTCTACGAGACTTCGATCGAGAGCTTTTTATGGGCCTTTCTGGGCAGAGCTCAGGGCCTGATGAATCAGTTGTCATCACGTGTGATTGCCGTTTGAAAAGTCTCAAACATTCTGTGTTTGGTCAGGTTCAGCCGGGGTCAACCCCAAGTCAAAACACTCCCGCGCTCAGCCAATAACCTGCTCATATCAGCAAGCGTCTCCTGGTTTCACCAGACACATCTGTCAAGGAGGGCGTGGGCCTTCTGGGACCCTGAGAACAGTTAAAAATTTAATTTTCATCAGTCTGTTTGCTGAGTCATGGCCTCATGAAAATAGCATGCAGCCAAATATATGTGTGACTCATCAATGAATTTTATACTTTCATTGATCATTAGCAGGACTGAATGGTGCAGTAGCACTGTCCAATCACAAAGCAGATGAGTCAAAGAGAAGGTTTCCTGGGTTTTTTTGAGTCTGTAGATCTTAATTAAGCCAAAGCTGACATATCAATCAGAATATATCACATTTAATTTTAGAAATCTGTTTAGTATCTTGACTGCCGTCTACCTGCGTCTAAACTGAATCTACTGAAGCAGAAATATCGTTACTTTATTCTTCCGTCGCTCAGAACTATCAGACATGAGAGTAACTTTTACCTGAGCGCCAGCGTTTCCTCCAGACTTGGCTGTCAGTCCATGCCGTGCCAACCTCATGCCAAACCCTCTTAATGTTCTTGGAGAGGCTCCCTGGTGCATCTGAACCGAGGTCTGTGCTGCATGCTGAGGAGTCCCACCTGTTAGCAGGAGAAACCAGACCAAACAATGTCTCCCTGTCTCACCAGCCTCCCGGCTCCACTTCCCCTGGCAGGCAAACCCCTTTTTCTACGCACCAAGCAGCTCTTTGGACAGCACCCAGACATTTCAACAGCACCCTTCAACAGACATCCTGCCTCATCGCAGGAGCCGAGCTCCATCTGCAGCCCCAGCAGCGCACGGGAAGGATGGGAGGAGGTCGGCGGTGAAGCTGGTCTGTCACTTTGTGTTGAGATAAAAAGCGGAGTAGTTTGATGAGACAGGTGCTCTGACAGGGAGACATGAAGGGTGGATGAGAGGACCTCCGGGAAGTGAAAGAGGTGCATCTGGGCGGCCCCTCATGGACTCCTGAAACAAACTGTAAGAATGAACTCTCCTCAGGTTCCTCTGCTGGGCCTGGATTAAAGTAGAAGAGTGCTGAAGTTCTGGCCAGTTCACATGTTTAGATTCTTATCGTGCAATGCCTCCAGGCATCAGGTCGTATGAAAAATACTCTGCAGAGGGACCGCGAGTCCAGATATTCAGCCATAAAGGAACGAGGTGGGGGCCCAGAGCCCCGACCTTACAAAGTCGTTTTATTCTTCCAGTGCTTTCTAGTGAATCCAGTTTTTTAGAAGTTACATCAGTGGAGAGATTTCCTCCATCAGTACAAACTGCTGAACTGCTCATGTTTGAGGGTTCTGATGAGCATCATCATCAGCTATTTCTCCAGTCTTCTCTTCTCTTCATCGGCTCCTGTTAAACCCAGAACCTAAAATTCTTCTCCTCACATATAAAGCTCGTAGTGACCCAGCTCCGTTAAAGATCTGAGTTCCAGATTTTCCCAGCAGAGCACTTCACTGGATCATATGATGGATTTGTTTTAACTGGATTATAACGTGTCCTGATCTGGGTTTTTGCTCCTGTTTTATTGCGTTCTTATAGTCATTTTTAGTTCTTCCTTGTTTCTGGTTTTATTTTGTGAGTTTATTCTGTTTTTTCTTTTCTTTTTTACCTTCTTTTCTGCTCCCGGAGTTCTCGTTGTCACACCTGCTTTCTTTTGATGATTGCCTCTCCTGCTGCTCATTTTGTGGTTATTTGATTCTTGGCTTTCAGTTGACTCTGGTTTGCCAGTTTTTGGATTATCTGTAGTTTCTTGTGTTACATCATTACAACCCCAGAATTTTTTTGTCCTCACCTCTTCCCCCTTCAACTCTGACACATTAAATTTGTAAAAATAAATAAATAAAATAAATAAATAAGAAGATAATATTTTATTTTAAGAATCAGTCCACCAATCAGAGCAGACTGAAAAATAACATATTTTTTTTATCATTACAGGATGAGACAGACTTCAGATGAGCCTTTAAATAAAATGATGGACTTGTAAAATCAGATCATTTACATTACAGTCAGCCTGGGGTTGCTTGCAGAGACAGACACTAAAATTCCATCTTTGCCAACTTGGACCAGGATCTGATGCCAGGAAAAATTTGGGGTTTGATCAGCTTCTAAGAACCAGTTTGATTTTTCCCGGGCCAACACTGGTCAGCAGGGCCCGTCAGTCCAGTTTCTAGCTGCTTGCAAACCTCACCAGCGATGAGATGTCAGGTTTCATGTCTGTGATGAGAATAATTTGTTGACTGGGATTAAAAGTGTTCAGCTTCTACAGGCAGTTTACAGCTCTGAGCTTTAAGGGTTATTTGACCTGATCAGCTGAAAAACCTAACATGTGATAAATGTACATTAATCACATAAAAATGATGTTTTTATGATGATACTGTTGGACAGAACAGTTGTAAACTAAATATTGTCAGATTAATGTCAAAGCTGCAAAGATGTTTCAGATAGAATGAAATCTTCCTTTTGGTCCACACTTATCAGATCATTGCAGCTTTAATTTCCTGTAAATGGCAAAATAATCCGTTAAATAATGACATCCAGGAGTAACTCAGACGTTTTTACGGTTGGCAACATTTTCACTGCTTAACAAAGTTAATGATCAAATCCATCCCTGATGGAAAACATTCTCTCTTCATCGCTGCTCTGCAGATCAGACCATGAAATATAGTTGCTTTAAAGTGTTTCATGTCAGTGTTTAACAGTTATAGAGCTAAACAGGATGTTAAACATGAAAAGCTGAGGCTTGAAAGCTTAAAATAATTGTTAGTTTAGGGGAAAAAAGGCTTAGAAAATAAAACACATGAATGAATCAAAGAACTAAAACTGCGACGCAGACATTGGTGGAGAAGAGAAAACTGGGATTAACACTGTAAACTGGCCACATGGCAGGACGAGAGGGTTTGGTGCAATTAATGAACAAACTCAGAGCAGCAGCAGAGGCGGGAGAGGAGGCACGCTGGCCGGGACAAGGCCGAGGGGTCAGCCTTCACTCTGCAGACACGTTGTAAAACAGCTGTTAGAGAGAATTCCTTCCAGCTCGGCTGACCTCTAATCAGCCTCAATTTCTTCCAGCCTCCGACTCTCTGAAGCTCATCTTCTGAGCGGCTGTTTGTTCTTCCTGTTAGATGAGTCGGCACCACGAAGGCGCCGTGAGCACACTGCACATGTTCGGCCACTGACCACAAATCATCTCTCCTTTATGTATGTAAACTTTACGTGATCCAGTCTGATCTCAGAATACGGATTTCCCTTTTGAACCCATTTTCAAGATTTGATCCAATCCGATGACCGAAATCAGATCGGATTGTTTGAACAGCCCGTTTTTCACTGAAAGTAATGCAGCTTTTCTTTTAGGAGGAGATAACCATTTACATTTTCTACTGTGTTCCAGGTGAATTTAGTCAGGTGATTCTGACTCTTCTGTAGTAATCTCTCGTGTCTCAGTTTTCAGTAAGACCATACATGCAGCCCTTGTTGTGGTGAAGAAATACTTAATTGATCTTGTCATTTCAGACAGGAGGCAGAAAAATAGACCTCATCAAGAAGAGGTGAAATGATGAATGCCAGATTGCTTCGTTACTGAGCAACAACTGAGCAACTTCTCTGTGACAAAAGATCAAATAAGCTGAACTTCTGAACTAAGTGCAGTCGTCACGGCAACCTCCTCCTCTCCTCTCTGTACCACCCATTCCTTCACTTCCCCCACCTTTAGCCCTGCTCTGCCTCCACAGATCATCTCAGTAATGAGCCATGTGCTCCCTCTGGCTTTCACTAATCAGAGCTCCAAGGCCGTCCCATCCTCTGCTGACACCCCAGCACCAGAGCTCTGTATTTCAGCCCGAAGTGGCCCTCTGCCTGCCATCTGGCCTCCATGCCTGCTCTGTCTCCACTCTGCCGGCGATTTATGCCCTCCTGAGGTGTTTCGCCTTTTAACTCGCACATAATTGGCCCCCAGATGTAAAAGAGATGTGAAGGCCAGTTTTTATTAGTTGCCAAGCAGAGGTCATTGTTTTTGCATGGCTTTGTCTTCTCAGCACCGCCAAAGCAGAGACATGTTCTCTGTGACTGAGAGGAGGAGGGAGCCAGAAGGTCCGACACAGATCACAGTAACGACGCAAGATACGATAGAGATGCCCATGAAGTGATGAAAAACTGAATCTGATGGACTCAGCCAGTCCTGACTGACCCTTCATGACCCTGGATGATGCTGGCTATGCTGTCCGTTTGTTTGAGTTAATAGGTGAAATTCCCAGGAAAAAGGAAGTCTGTTTAAACAGATGACATTATTTCAGAAAATTCCAGCAAGTGAAAGTGGATTGAAAACCATGTTAAAGTAATTCCGGAGTTGGAAGCTGCTCTTCCTCGCTGTGTAAAATTCAAACCACAAACAAGAGCAACACCGGGCTGGACCCCGTTTTCCTCCAGAGCTGCCTTCATTGCTGGTGTGATAGATGGAAGCAGGTGGTGAAACCTTCCTCAGAGGTTTTCTCCATATTAACATGACAGCATCACACAGTTGCTGCAGGTTTGTCGGCTGCATCCATGATGAGAATCTCCCGTTCCACCACATCCCAAAGCTGCTCTACTGGACTGAGATCTGGTGGCTGTGGAGGCCGTTGGAGTCCAGTGAACTCATCGTCATGTTCTAGAAAGCAGGTGGAGATGATCTGAGCTTTGTGACATGGTGCATTATCCTGCTGGAAGTAGCATCAGAAGATGCTCCACTGTGGTCATAAAGGGATGGACATGGTCAGCAGCAATACTCAGGTAGGCTGTGCTGGTTAAACCAGGCCACGCTGGTACTGGAGCCCCGTTTCCATTGAGTGCTACAGTCAGTATGGTGCACTTTTTTGTGTGTTTCCATTATAAAAGGGGCCCATGCAACCAAACGTTGTCTGGGTCCCTTCAGCTTTACGTCTACAGGAAAAAGATACGATAAGATCACAATGGAGCTACTGGCTTCACACAAAACCGTCCGTTGATTGGGGGATAGAAAAACACCATTTATCACAACAAAAGCAAGCCTGAGAGATAAACACCCCCTAGAGGTTCCGTTGTTTCACTACACCGTTTACTCAATGTTGATCAGATTATCAGAAAAAGATTCCTGCAAAAACCAAAATGAAAAAGGGTCAAAAGCCAAGCTGGAGCAGAACGGGCTCCTGGATCTTCTTCATTGCTCTTGTTCGTTGTGTTGCATCCGTTGTTGTCTCTTATGATGTGGTGTCATTTGTCAGTAAACTCCAGCTAGGCTAAACCTCGCCTAGCTAGAGCAGGTCTGACTTGCTATGGAAACACTCGCCTGACCAAGCAAGAACAGGATGGATCGGTACACATTTTTTTCTTTTTTTGCATTTCCACAGACAAAAAACAAGAAGGGTTTCTGAATATCCAATCTGACCTATCCCACTGGCTTGTGTTCTTCTTCATTAGAGTTCAAGGAAGTCGTTGCAGCGGTATGACATGAGGCTGTTATGTAGCTGAAGTATTCAGCTTTACCGCTGCCTACCAGGTAAGGGTACGGTTGCTATGGAAATGCTACAGAGATCAGGGTTTACTAAACCAAACGGTTCAGCATGGGATTAAATAAAAAGATTGGAATAAAATAAACTACAGTTAAATATTAAAGAAATGAATAACAATTATTAAATAAAGAGAAATCATAATTACATAAGAGTGAATAAAAGTAAATAAATTAATAAAATAAATTAGCTTGATAAAAAATAAATAAATACACAAAGACCAGAAGTAGTTTGTGACAAATTTGCCACACCAGGCATCAAATGTGTACAGCGCAACTCGTGCTGTCCTGAGGAGATGCGTTAAGAATGGATAGAGGATCATCCTAACAACAGACCATCACTAACTACAGAGGCTGTGCTGGGACATCTGTGGACTCGAATGTGGTGCTAGCAGAGGAGCTGGACAGCTACTTTGCCCACTTTGAGTCCCATACAGCCCCATTATTCATCCACCACTACAAAACCCACCGGTTTCCAGCTACCCCCCACTCACTCTTGAGGCACAGGAAGGGAGGTGGACGCTCTGTGCAGTGAACCCCAGGAAGGCTGCAGGCCTGGATGGAGTACCTGGGAAGGCATGTTCTGCTCCTGGATTATGGATTTCCTGGTCAGTTGACCGCGACAGGTGAAACTTGGTCCTCATCTCTCCTCCAAACTCTCAGCACTGGTTCTCCTCAGAACCAGTTCTCCTCAGAACCAGTGCTCGTTACTCTGGAAGTTTTATCAAATACTGCACAAAGGATCATCGGCTGCTCTCTGCCCTCCCTGACGACCATCTATAACTCCCACTGTCTCAGCAGAGCCAGAAACATCTTCCACCCTGGCTTCCATCTCTTCAACCTGTTGCCTTCTGGCAGGCGTTTTAAATGGTAAATGTTCTGTATTTATAGCACTTTTCTGCACCTGGAATGATACCCAAAGCGGTTTACATCATACATCACATTCACCCATTCACACACACATTCACACACTGATGGCGGAAGTTGAAGGAGATCGAACCGGCAACCCTCAGGCTTCAAGACCACCCAAGGCTGTCACCACACTGAACGCGAACTTGCACTAAATCAAAGTGTACTGCCATCAGTACACAAATTATTTGCACTGGCCATTGCACCGCCTTATTCTAGTTACCTCAGTCGTTTTTATTGTGTATTAAGTGTTTTCTTCTACATATTTTTATATATTACTGAGTCTTGTTGTTATAGCATTGAGCATGCACATTTATGGAGCTGCTCTTAATAAAGTATTTCTATTCTATTCTTTAAATTTCATTGTACCATGTATAAGGACAACAAAGGTTATTCTATTCTGTTCTGTTCTATTCTATTCTATGCTATTTTATTCTATTCTATTCTAAAAAGCGATATTTACTGTAGGTACAAGTCCATGTACCATTTACATCGTTCTTCACAGGATGAAAATCTAATCTGGCCTCATGCACATGAAACGACTGAAAGCCTTCAGGTCACTCAAGCTTTTCTCGGGCTTACAAGGATTGTATGTAAATAAATTAATATATTAAATTAGTCCTTTTCAGTCAAAAGAAACAGCAATTTCTCTGAAACTTTCTGGTCTGAACCAAAGAATGTTAAACCTGCAGTTACACGTGTGAGAATCAGCTTTGGTTTGAAAATAAAACATGTCATTAAGGTAAAATTAAATACGTACACCAATTTCCAACAAATTCTAGCTGTTCACAGAGGACGAGGAAAACAAATGAAATGCACTCAACAGGAAGTCTTTCATTAATGCAACTTTAAAGTGAAATGGTTCTTTAATAAACTCTGACCCCTTTAAAGATTAAGGGAAGGCGTGGGAAATGATAACACCCTGGATGATCTGCCAGCTTCAGCCAGCGTTTTTTCTTTTTATTGCCTGAAAGGGTCAAACTGTTATTGTAACAGTGCAGAATATGTGTTGCACATAAATGTGATTAGAAGTAATGGTAAGTTTACTCGTTAAGGAAATCTGAATTTATGGGCCCAGAAAATCCCCAAATTCTATCAACAAATTCTTTTTAGGAATAAAATGTTACATAAATCAGGCTGTAAATGAGATATGAATATATTTATTTTACATACAATACTAACGTCTTCAGACTCCTTTCTTCACACATCTAACACACCTAACCTGCATCCCCACACCAGGTCTACCGCTTCATTTAGACATTTATAGAATAATTTAGCTCTGTTTCTAAATAGAAAGTCAGACACTGGATTTGATATACATTCAGGTCTTTGTTCACATCTCGTGTCCAGTGGCCTGGTTTCTCAGTTCCTGACGCAGACCTTGTTTGACCGAGCGACGTCTGAGCTGGTTTGTCTCTGTTTGATTGCACTCATGGTGATGAGGTGGTTAGGCAGTACCGTTAAGGGTCTTGCCTAAGGATCCAACTGGAAGGTGTTAATATTTGCCCCATTGTAATATTTCCCCTGTGGGATTCAAACTCGGGTCTCCCACATGGACGACAGATGACTGAGCCAGCTGAGGGCAGAATAACAGATGTTGAGGAGAGCGACAAGTACCTCAAGCAAATGGCAACCAAGAAGAAGTCACAAGGAGAGCTGCCACAGCCAGAAATCTGCAACGAGTGAGGCAAGTCCTGAGAAGTCAGCTCAATGAGGCAAGGTACACCCTGGACAGGTTACTAGTCCGTCACACAACCGTCAAACAACCATTCATGCTCACATTTACAGTGGGACAATGGGAGGAAGCCGGAGTACAGGGTGAGAACCCACACATACACGGGGGGAACATGCAAACTCCACACAGAAAGGCTACTGTTCGAACCCCCAGCCGAAGCTCGAACCAGCTGAGGCTCGAACCTGGCCTTACAGCCTTCTTGCTGTGAGGCCACTGTGCTAACCACCACACTACTGTGCAGCCCACTGATCAGATACCCTGCTGGGATAATAAGCTGGCCAAAGGAGGAAGTTCAGACCACAGATGTTAAAACACGGAAGCTGTTCACCATGTATGGATAGTTCAGCCCCAAATCCAGTGTCACAAAGAGGGAGGCCGAGGACTAGTGAGCATCAGGGCCACTATCCAAGATGAAACATTCAAGCTCCATGAATACATCAGGAAAATGGCCCCAAGGGAGGAAGCACTGAGTGAATGCCTCAGGCAATGGAACCTGGAGAAGAATGAAATGGAGGAACCATCATGGGAGGACAAGCCCCTGCATGGGATGTACCACCAACAGATAGCTGAAGTGGCAGATATAAACAAGTCTGGGCTGGACTGAAAGACAGCACAGAGGCACTAATCATCCTGAAATAATCAAGCTCCCAGGATTCTGGTAGAGGACCCAAGCTTAAGATGAACAGCCAAGGTGAAGGGAAGGTGTTTAAACATAAAACTGATTAACATAATGATGGATTACTCTTCTATTGAAATGTTTTAATTAATTTTTCTAATACTTCATTTAAACTTTCAGACATGGGTAGAGAAGTCGTAGTATGGCCAATAAGTATGCCTTCTATTTTAATTACCTAAATAGTCACACTTATTCAAAAAACATTACTGAAATATCCAAAATATATTTCGAATTATATTTTCAGGGTATTGCAGTTTGATTAATCTAAAAACATATTTTATGCAACAACTTGACGCTTCTTTTTGTTCAGGCGCAAATGGAACTCTTCCGGTCTGGTTGGGGTCCTTGACGTGGCAGTCATAAACAAAGATGGCGGTAGCACTTAAAGCTTCATTGAGTTCGTCTGGAAACTTTTCACTTTGTAGATACATGTGAAAATTAGGATATTTTCTGTGTTGTTTGAGGTCGTGTTTAGGTGTAAACTTGTACAATGAGCAGCTGGGCGGGTTTTTCTGACGCGGAGCTGCGGAGGATGCAGCAGAAAGGTAACGTTAAACCCAGTCTCACTGGACAGGTCTCAACATGAACCTGAGCAGGTTTATCTGAGCTTTCCTCGTGGCTGACATTTAATCCTAAACTTCTCTCGACAGTCTCCAGTAACAAAGACCGTGTTTAATTTCAGACCCAGCTGTACCCGCAGCGGCAGCCCGCGGTCGGAAACCGCCTCCAACCAGCCGGAGTCGGCAGCAATTACAGCGTGAGAGAGCCCTGCAGGTAGCCGCTGAGAGGAACGAGGAAGCCGGGTCCCCTGGTCTTCCACCGGAGCAACAGCTCACCAAACCGCCGCAGAAGGAAGAGCATCGACCTACAGCCCTGTCAGCAGCTTCCGCTGTCAAACAGGAGGAGCAGGAGAAGCTTCCTGCGGTGAAACTGGACGAAAACCAGCAGACGCCTGCAGAGGAGGCGACCCTGGTGGTCAAAGAGCTGGAGAAGCAAGAGGTGGAACTGTTAGTATCATCTTCTCGTTATAACCGCTGGAAAGCTTGCTATTTATCTATATAACACTGCGTTTATCACCTCATCCAAGCTTTATGGCACTCTTCTCAGTCAGGCATTAAATGCTTTATTCAGGTTTCCAACATATTTTAGTACTATATGTATGTAAACAGGTAAAGTCATCATGTTTCATAACTTCCTTGTAAAAAATATTCAAGGTCAGAACTGATTCATAATGTGGATTTAGCCCACGTAAACTAGTCTTTTAAACCATTTTGTCATACTCGGACCATTCTTTATAGAACTTTACAGACTCAGAGTGGATAAATGAAAGTGTTTTCTTAAACACTGATTTGCATCAGTGTCCTTTAAGCCTTAGTTCTGAGTTCAGGTCTTTTTGTAGTGGAGCTGGTAGTTTTTGTGTTGTCTTGTAAACAGACATACAAACTGTTTCGACAACACAGCTTGGCTTTAGCCCGTTTCCACGCCAAAGAACAAGATTAAAGTTTCAAGGAATAGTAATAATTCATGAACATCAGATAGCAGCCTGAACTCTGAGACACACGTTAAAGGTTGTTCACCTTTCATACTGAAACACACGTTTGTCTCATACCTGGAAGCATGGATTTTATATCTTTGACTTAAAGTGTGGTAATGCTTAATTGTTCAGGAGTGAATGTGAGGGATCCTGTGCTGCTGCCTGTTTTAAATTTAATCTAAAATGAATTTTTCAGTCAAATTTTGTTTTTGTTTGACATAGACGAGAAAGGACACGTCTGGAGCAGCTGCAGCAGGAACAAAAACTAATTGAAGAGCAGAACAAACGAAACAAAGCTCTGCTGGCAAAAACTATCGCTGAGAAGTGAGTACAGAGTGTTTTAAGATGGAAGAAATCCTCAACAATGAAGAAGCCGACTGAGCTGAAATGTCAGAATTCCCACTGAAATGTTCATCGTCCACAGATCCAAACAGACTCAAGCAGAGGCCGTGAAGCTGAAGAGAATCCAGAAGGAGCTCCAGGCCCTCGATGACATGGTGTCCAACGAGATCGGCATCCTGAGAGGAAAGATAGAGGAGGCCAGCTGGGAATACACTGCTGCCAGGTACAGGCGACAAATCGGGACCTGGGACTCTGGTTTTCAGCGCCCCCATTTTCTGACTGCTTACGTAAAACGAGCAGTTTTGTCCTCAGATGAATAATCACAATCACAGATCTGAGGCGGCCTACTTTGGAAAAAGTGAGAATGACAGAATAAATGTAATTATTAATCCTAATGCATTTTATTAAACTTAAATAAATAAGTAGAAAAACCATTTTTACTTTAAAAAGCCCCATTTTCCCTCTGGGCTAAATAAAGCCGATTTAGTTTGATTTAATTTAATTTTATTAAACTATCATCCTGAACTAATATCAGATTTTTTGTATTTCAAGCAGCAGCTAAAGCAGGAAGAAAAGCTGACTGTGTGAATGTTAAATAACCTGATTGTTAGAATCAGGGGTGATGCCGGAATTCTGGCACCGTGCTGGAATTCCGGCATGTGGCCATCTGTGACGGGAGAAGAAAACAAAACTTGCAGAGCTTCTTGCTCTCAGTTTGCTCACAACGCTGCAGGTGACTTAACTGTAACGTAGGCTCCCAGTGGAGGTCGCAGGTGAAACTGGCGCAGGGCTAAGCATTGTGGGAATCGGAATAGTTTGTTGCGTTATTACTCATTTTGTTTTTCTTTGATTGCCTCAACTTCCCAAAATGCTTTGCTTGTCAAGCGACGTGCTACGTCGTGCCAGCGAGCTCTACAGGTCAAGTCAAAAGTTGGGCCAATCAGAAGGAGAACTGGAGCGGGCGTTGTGGGAATGAACAAACTGGGTTCAGATCCCAGCGAAAAATATCCATGGAAGCTAAGTTCATGAAGAAACATCCTTCCTATCGATAAAGGACTGAAAATAAGTGGCGATGGGTAGAGGAAATCTGTGTGGATGGCAAGCCTTACGGGAGCTGGTGTAAAAATCTGAAAGAACCAGGTACATGTGTCTGCACATTGTGATTATATATATAAAATAATTTGCACGTTTTAAATGTGTGCCAGTAATTACTTGTAAGCAAGTAAGGAAAAACATTTTAATGTTGAAATTTTTAAGGATTCAACATGACGTTATTGTGGAAAAGGTGTAACGTGTTCTGTGCCAATAATGTGCCAAAACTTCATATCATCATAGTGGTGTCCATTGAGGAGCACCTTAAAACATGTTCAGACTCAGGATTTTTTTTCCCATCTCCCTGTATAATTCACTTCAGCTTTATTTGTAATCCAGTTAGAGCAAAACATAGTCCAGTTTCTAATAACTGTTCATACAAAACAATTCATGAAAAATAAGCCTAGCTTAGGAAAAGGAAAACCAGCAGATGCAGAATGCGGACCTTCAGGTCTGCTGGCTGGTGTTCAGAAGGGACTCCAAGCTTAGCAGTTGCAGCCTCTGAGCCCCGTTTTGGTCCTCACGGGCCACTGTTCTGCAGCTTTAAATGTTTTCCTGCTTCAATACTCCTGATTCAGATTAATGGGTCATTTACAGTCTTGTGCAGAAATGAACAATCTTTTGAGGAGATCCAATTAATCTGTGTCTGGTGTGTTGAAGCAGGTAAACATCTAAAACCTGCTGGCCCTCGAGGACCAGAATATGACATCTGTGCAAAACTGACAGCCTTACACACCGCCTGTTCTTAAAACACAGTTTTATGCTTTGGCTTTTAGTCGTGGGTGCCAATGTCAGCTCATAGTTTGCTGATTGTTCTGCTGCTTCTGTTTCCATCGTGAACTTTTTATAACTCTTCACAGTTTTCAGAAAAGCAGAGCAAAATAAATATCAAAGCATGCAGCTTGATCAGGAGAAGAGCGCCGGTTTATCAAATTACCAAAGAAACAGCTCATTTTTTCCCATTGAAATTAGGGCTGCAACGATTAGTCGACGTTGTCAACAATATTCTACAATAAAAATAGTCGACAACGAATTTACCTGTCGACTACTGTCAGCAAAAAAAAACAAAATAACAAAAACCTACAGAGTGAGACATCGTCTCCTTCTCTGCTGAGTTGCTGAATGCACAATAAACTCTGCCAGGGAAAAAATATGGCGGCAGACGACGTCAAAAGCCTGAAATAACTTCATGTTAAACTTACAAGATAAATTAAATACATGTGAGGTTTGTAAAGCGGACCTTGTGTAGGACAGAAGTACGTCTGCAACGCTCGAACACTTAAAGAGGAGGAACGTCGGACTTACATAACAACCTCCTGCAAGATTTCAAAGCTGAAAGTGAAATGTGACTCTGTGACTCATGCAGAAACTTCATTCAAAGTTTAAACAGGTCATAAAAGATAAAACTGTTACCTTCGCGTCATTTTCTGTCTCATTTCAATGTGCAGCTTATTAGAACAGTCGTGGTCTAAAACATTTTATAAATGTATGTTAGTTCATTTCCAGCCGCCAGCTGTCAGAAAGCAGGTTACAGTTAATGGACGCTGCCCTCTGCAGTTCATTTCCAGAACTCATCAACTCGTGTGGCCTCACACACACACACACACACACACACACACACACGCACGCACGCACATGTCTCACAATGTGCAGCTCTGCTTCAACACACAGGTCAGTGAAAGCAGCTGAAAACCAAACATAACATCTCTGTTGCGTATTTTCCTTCTCTTTGTGTTGTTCAACCTTTTGATCAATAAAATTAGATCAGTACCAGAAAATAAACTTTAAATTTTAAGACGTTGAAGGATTTTCTGAGAAAAAGTCTGAGGATGTTTTCTGTAAGCGCCCAGCGATGCAGGAACGCTGCGTTTGGCCCTGCAGCCACCGGCTGTCTGCTGAGACGTCTGATGCTTGTACGACGGGAAAGAAGCCGACCGTCGCTCGCAAATCCCAGCGAACGCTGGAAGGATCCAGTCAGCAGCTGAGACCCGACACAAAACCGAGATCCAGAGGGGACCCGACACAAAACCCAGACCCGACACAAAACCCAGACCCGACACAAAACCCAGACCCAGAGGGGACCCGACACAAAACCCACACCCGACACAAAACCCAGACCCAGAGGGGACCCGACACAAAACCCAGACCCGACACAAAACCCAGATCCAGAGGGGACCCGACACAAAACCCAGACCCGACACAAAACCCAGACCCAGAGGGGACCCGACACAAAACCCAGACCTGACACAAAACCCAGACCCAGAGGGGACCCGACACAAAACCCAGACCCGACACAAAACCCAGATCCAGAGGGGACCCGACACAAAACCCAGACCCGACACAAAACCCAGACCCAGAGGGGACCCGACACAAAACCCAGACCCGACACAAAACCCAGACCCAGAGGGGACCCGACACAAAACCCAGACCCGACACAAAACCCAGACCCAGAGGGGACCCGACACAAAACCCAGACCCGACACAAAACCCAGATCCAGAGGGGACCCGACACAAAACCCAGACCCGACACAAAACCCAGACCCAGAGGGGACCCGACACAAAACCCAGACCCGACACAAAACCCAGACCCAGAGGGGACCCGACACAAAACCCAGACCCGACACAAAACCCAGACCCAGAGGGGACCCGACACAAAACCCAGACCCGACACAAAACCCAGATCCAGAGGAGACCCGACACAAAACCCAGACCCGACACAAAACCCAGACCCAGAGGGGACCCGACACAAAACCCAGACCCGACACAAAACCCAGACCCAGAGGGGACCCGACACAAAACCCACACCCGACACAAAACCCAGACCCGACACAAAACCGAGATCCAGAGGGGATCCGACACAAAACCCAGACCCGACACAAAACCGAGATCCAGAGGGGATCCGACACAAAACCCACACCCGACACAAAACCCAGACCCGACACAAAACCCAGACCCAGAGGGGACCCGACACAAAAACCAGAGGGGAATGGGAGTTTAGGAAATGTTTCCAAACAGCTTGCGTTGTTTTTCATGTTTACAACTTTTCTGGGTCCAGACGTTGCAGCAGGACCAGAATCTGCTTCAGCTCTGCAACTGGGAGAATTCTCCTCATTACAGTGAATCATGTTATGATGATCTTTAATCTCTGGTTAGCTTTCTCTCCTGAGGATGAATCATTCTGGCTTCAGCTGTTCTCATTAGTGGTTAAACTTGGACAGAAAACAGGCGAGAAGAAATGATCCAGCCTCGGCGTATTTTGCTCATGGTTACGACTTTTCTTGGATCTGTTTCAGCAAATTCACTCATTGTGGAAAGTGAAACGTAAATCGCAGCTCATGCATCTGAACTTGTTGTTTTTCCCGACAGAAAGCGCTACGAGAAGGCCGAGGCCGAGTATGTGACGGCCAAGCTGGACCTGCACAAGAAGACGGAGCTGAAGGAGCAGCTGACGGAGCATCTCTGCACCATCATCCAGCAGAACGAGCTGCGCAAAGCCCGCAAGCTGGAGGAACTGATGCAGCAGCTGCAGCTCCAGGCCACCGAGGAGGAGCTGGAGAGGCGGAAGGAGGAAGAGGAGGCGGAGAGCAGGAGAAACTGTGTGGAGGGGAAGGAGTCAGCAGAAGATGGAGAGGGAACGGTGCAATTAACCCACAACTGCAGAGCAACAGAAGAAAAGACTGTGGAGGAGGAGAGGGGAGGAGATGTCCGACAGGTGGAGACGGACGGAGGCTGGAAAACTGTAGAAAACTGTGTTCAGGGTGAGAGTTTGGCCTCCTGATGCTCAGAGAGGAGAGCTGGGAACCATCTTCACAACAGAGCTGCTCATCGCCTTAATGCTGCCCACCTGACTGAGCGTGAACGTCCTCTGAATGACATTTAAACTGTTCCTCAATTCTACTCACTGCAGATGGTTTTAAAGTCACAGGTGAAACTCTGTCATCAGGTTATTGATCGGTTCCTGGTCTGCATGATGACCAGCTCACACGTTTCACAAATCCAGTTTTACAGGATCTCCCCACTGAGAAGAGCTGAACGTGCAAGAACAGGACAAAGGTCCTGATCCAGCTCGAATTTCTTTATATTTCCAGGAAAACAGTTGCAGCGATTTATTAAATCTAAATCCAGTCAGAACCAGTCGGTCCAGTTCTTAGAATCTCTGCAGCTTTATTCTCCGTCCCAGTCTGAACCCTGCTGGAGAAGCTTTCTCTCAGTCCTCTTCAGAACAGTTCTCCAGGATCCTTGAAGGACTTTCCAGGAACAGTTCAACAGGATCCTTGAAGGACTTTCCAGGAACAGTTCACCGGGATCCTTGAAGGACTTTCCAAGACCAGTTCACCAGGATCCTTGAAGGACTTTCCAGGAACAGTTCACCAGGATCCTTGAAGGACTTTCCAGGAACAGTTCTCCAGGATGCTTGAAGGACTTTCCAGGAACAGTTCTCCAGGATCCTCCTGCCTTTTGTTCCGTTCTGTGATCCCACGCTTCTTCAGTAATGTTGAGGTCCGGGTTCTGGGATCCGTCCTTTCATCAGACCTGTTACCACTAATTTTTAGTCCAGTTCTTGGACCAGAGCAGGTCTGCTACCAGGACTGGACTGGAACTGCTCTGAGGACTGGGTTGGACTGGATTGGAAATGGTGGGGAGCAGAAAAACTTTGAAAGACCATCAGAGAGCTGGAGAACCAGTGATGAAGACCACTTCAAGAGATTATAACAGTCAGACATGAGGACTGGATCAGGACTCTGGATCAGGACTTTTGGAGCGTTGTGGATGATGGCCAGTTTTAAAATACTGAATTATTTCCAGGTCTGTAGTCCAGACCCGTTCAGAGTTGAGACAAAGATGTGGAGTTCCTCCTGACTGGAAAACCAGGAAGAGTCCTGGAGTTCCCAGCTGTGACAGTCAACACTAACCAGACCGGGTCCCGATAACCAATAATCTGATGGATCAATCAATCATTTCAGTTTGATGGTGAACTTTTGGGGCTGTTGGAAATCTCAAACCGATTTCATCTCACTTTGGATCGATAATTAGATTTAGTTTAGTTAGAAAAAGCCAGCGGAGCTTAAAATGTTCTTTGTGTGAACCTGAGTTCCTGCTGACAGCAGGTCTGTTCCCTGATGCCTGAAACCAGCGCTGGACCCAAATCTGATAGAAAAGAAGTTATTATTATTATTATTGTGGCTTGGAAAATCCTGGAAAAGTCATGGAAATCTGTCCTTATTGAACCAGGATCACAGCAGAATCTGAGACGGAAACTCAAACCAGGAAAGCTTTTTATTTAAATGTTCCAGGAAATCAGATCCTTTTTTATTTTTTCTGCATTACAATCTGCATCTTCAGACTGAACTTTTCTAAATAATCTTTCCGGGTGGATTGGGAAGTTTGGGTGTATGAAAAGCCGATAAGGAATGTTGGTTGTCGATCTGTTTCCTGCAGGTTTGGGAATGATCCGCAGGCCTTGGTGCGGGACCAGTCGGAGCATCTTGCAGCAGTTTCTCCTCAGTTTGCTTTTAATGTTCTTCCAAACGTGGTTTTACACCACGTGTGAACTATCCGTAGAGCAGGGGTTCGGCTCTGACGGCGATCGGTCCCGTTGACTTCCCGGAGACACGGCGGATCCATTTGTATTCCGGACGTGAAGCTGCTGACTGTGGAGTGGTGGATGAAGCTGGTGCTGGCTTCATGTTTCACAGCTAATTCTGCTGTTGTCGCTGCAGCTGAGGCATCCTCGGCTGTAAGATGATATCTGTTAACGTGTGCAGATGCTTTCTGCTGCATGTTCCTGCACAGCTTTGAAGCAGTATGTCAAACATAAGAACCTAGTCTGACGTAAAAACAGCAAATGTGAGCTTAACTAAAGTCTGGCTTATTAGTTTCTACCTTCTGAGGCTTATAGAAGTTATTTAAATATTTAAAATGCTGATATTTTACTGGAATAAACTCTAAAAGCCACGAGCTGATGTGTCTTTTCACGTTTCAGAGCTGAAGCTGGGAAGCAGTTTGCACGCCGGGTTTTTTTTAACGTTTTGCTGCTTTGAGCTTTTACAGGCCGCCGGTCACATCTGGCCGTCTGAAGCAGAGGCTGTAAACGCAGCTTTTTTAATTAGTCAGGAGGCCGCGCGCCCACCGTCCTGCCTGTCCAAGGTCAGAGTTTGATGTCCTTGGCTGCAGATTTCACCTCAGATTCACCAAATTAAGTCAAATAGTTCAAATAAAACACTGAAGTTCTTGTATTTATGTCACATCTGTCCTGCAGATAAAGGTCTGCAGATTCATGATGCAGTTCTGCAACAATAAATATGCAAAATGTGTTTAAAGCCTTTCTTTTTGGCGTTGTCCTGTTTAAGATATTTTTAAAATGTCTTTTTATTATAGGATGTAGGAAAAGAAATCCACACTAACTCCACCCTGACCAGGTCCAACCAGAGAAAACATTTCAGTGCAATGCAGACATCTCAAATAAAGCAAAATATATCAGGAAACATTGAGTGCATTGGGAAAATAATGAAGATAAAACCAACAAAGAGGAGATTTACCAGTAGCTACTGGCAGATTAAAAACCTGAAAGTCACCATTTACCATCACTAGGACTTTATGAGGCAGATTTACTATAAATCCACCTAACTTTGCTTTATTGGAGGGAAACTGACATTTTAACACATTAACATGAAATAATCTGATGCTACAGAGCTGGTTCCACATGACAGGAAACCGGCCCGATGGAGGGACGGATCCTCCCCAGAACCCGGACCTCGACTGGTCCCACGGAGGGACGGATCCTCCCCAGAACCCGGACCTCGGCTTCATGGATCTTTACCAGAGCCTTCCTTCTGGTCTGTACCTGACATGAACATGTTAGCAAAGGCTTTTAATGATCCATCAAATGCATAAAATAAATTTTCTCATCAAGTGTAAATGTGAATAATAATAATAATAATAATAATGTCCTTTCAGGTAATTCTTTATGTAATACAAATTATGAGAAGATGCGTTCAGGGACCTCAGTCCCTTCCACTGTGGAAGTAGGTTTTCGTCGGAGCGAGCGTGTGTCTGCGTGCGTGCGCGCCGCTGTGCTGGGCCGCACTTCAGAGAACTGCGGAGGGTTTATAAAGTAAAGTGTGATTTATGTGACGCTGCGTCCCCCAACAGGTCGAGGAAGACCCTGAAACCCGAGAAGTCCGAGAGTCAGAAAATAAACTCCAATTTTCCTGAAAATCTGGAGCAACAGGACCTGGGCTCCTCCAGCCGGACTTCTGCTCCACCAGCCGGACCTGGGCTCCTCCAGCCGGACTTCTGCTCCACCAGCCGGACCTGGGCTCCTCCAGCCGGACTTCTGCTCCACCAGCCGGACCTGGGCTCCTCCAGCCGGACTTCTGCTCCACCAGCCGGACCTGGGCTCCTCCAGCCGGACTTCTGCTCCTCCAGCCGGACTTCGGCTCCACAGACAAATAATGCTGCTTCTGACTGATTGACCGAATTTATTTGAACTTTAGAGGAACTCAAGATAAAAATACATCTTTTCCCTCTAAAACATTTAAAAAATAAAATATTATTTAAAGGAATGTTTTATAAGTTATTGTTTAAATGAAGTGAGAGTGAAAGTTTGTCCATTGAGAGGAAATAAATTAAAATGAACCCTTTAATACACGAATAAATAAAAACAAAACGTTTTTTACTTTTATTTTTTATTTTACATATTTAACGTCCACAGATCGGTCATGCTTTATTTCTTAATAATTGTTTATATGATTTATTTTGATCTCTTCTACAAAATAATGATGTATTGTCATTCTGTGTATTTCTATAATAACGTCTTTCCCTGTTTATCAGGGCTTTGGGATCATGGGTGAGCGCGCGCGGCCGCTGCTCTGTAAACTGCGCGTGTTGCTTTTAATCAGGAGCAGATTTGCTGCTTCATGTCGGATCACCACAGACCATTTCCACTTCCATCACGAGAGCAACAAAAGAAACAACAGTCGTAAAAGCGGAGAGACGCAAACAGCTCAGCGCTACTGCGGCTGCGCACATCTGCTCAACCCTGATCAAGGCCAAACGGCCAGCATCAGTCACGTGAGCTGATCGTATCGATATTCCCTCTGCTCCTGCTGATGTCTCAACACAGCTGATCACAACCTGCACGTGAAGCCGATCAAACCCATAAAACAACGCGGGTTCTTTTTCTTTTTAACATTTATCATCTCAAACCAAAGACAGTCTGTCTAAATGATTGTAGTTATAATTCTATTAAAACAAATCCATCACACGGTCCACATTAGTCCAATTTATAATAACTATGTTCATATAAATGAGTTAATAGGAATAAATATCCAGCTCAACTCAACTGAATTCAACTTTATTTATAAAGCCTTTTAAAACAACCACAGTTGATACAAAGTTCTGTACAGAAATGGACAAAGCAACACAGAAAATACAACAATCAGATAAATAATATCATAAAATAATTGTTCATTTTTTAAAACAATTTAAAAAGTACAAACAGATTAAGAACAAATAAAAACAAACCACAGCAGACTGAAAAGGAACAGAGTCTCTGGGCTGAAAGCCAAAGAATAAAACTGGGTTTAAAGAAACAGAATGAGGAAGCTTGTCTGATGTGGAGAAGAGCTCCTTCCACAGTTTTGGACCAGCAACTGTAAAAGCTGAGGAAACCAAGGCATTACTTTATAGTTTCTGAGGCTAAGAAATTAAACTAAACATGTCCAAACAGGAAAAGGAAAGAATATATATATAAATATGTATATGTGTGTATATATATATATATACATATACATATATTTCCCCTCAAGCTAATCTGTTCTCCTTCATGTAGAGCTTCAGAAATCAGACGTTTTATTGCATCATTTTATAATTCTTTTTTTTTATCTCACTCAGCAAACACAATGTTTGGTCTCACTGGTAAAATGAAAATGTTTATTACAGCTGAAAATGTTCTTGGTTTTAGTTACAGCTCCAGCTGTTCGCCTTCTCTACCACAGCTGGATCTGGAGGATCTTATTTAATCAGTAACATTTGCACCTTTTCTTTATTTACTTTATATTTTTATTTATTTGCATAGATTTTATTATTGATAAATTATTGGTTTTATTGTTTTTATGTTTTCTTCTTATGTATGGGTATTTATTGATTATATGTGTGTGTGTGTGTGTGTGTGTGTGTGTGTGTGTGTGTGTGTGTGTGTGTGTGTGTGTGTGTGTGTGTGTGTGTGTGTGTGTGTGTGTCAGTTCCCTCTGTCCAAGAAACATTTGTCCTAAGCGAGACCAATGAAGATGCCTTTCACTTTGTGTTTAAATTTTAAAACAGAGTTTGTGTGAAATCCACATTAAATTATTCGGTCTTGTGCATCAATTATCTCAGAACCAAAATATGGCTGATTTTAGCTTTTAGACTCCACCGATTTTATAGTTTTATTACTAAATGAATCTCTTTTCTGTAAATGAATCATTTATTTTAGTTGCTCAGATTTTAATAATGTTGATGATTATTATTTATCCCAACAAGTTCTTGGAAGTGAGTTTAAAGGTTCATAAAGTCCAAGCGAGCAGGTTTTAGACTAGAAATGAATGAACATGAAGGACAGATGAAGAAAAGGCCTGATGTAAAGAATAAAGGCTGGAATTATTTCTGCAGGGAGGGAGAGAGAGAGAGAGGGAGGGAGAGAGAGAGAAAGAGGGAGGGAGAGAGGGAGGGAGAGAGAGAGAAAGAGGGAGGGAGAGAGGGAGGGAGAGAGAGAGAAAGAGGGAGGGAGAGAGGGGAGGGGGCTCCCCCTGCACAGGATGTAAAGCCTCAACAAGGTGGTCATTTACTCCCAGTTAGAGAAACAAGAAGGACAGAGGGAGCAAAACGCTCCAATCAGCAGCAGGCGTCACTGGACAGACCCTCATCATCATCATCATCATCATCCTCAGCTTAGGCTGCATTTATTTAATCATGTTGACAGCCGAGCGAAGCAGGAAGTAAAAATATTACAAGGTAAATAAAAATAACTGTTAAAGCTCCTCATCAGGAGATCGGCGGCTTTTCTGAGATGCTGAGAAACGAAAAATATATTTCCTGCAGAAACAAACCGAACCTCAAACCTTCCTCTGCAGCAACATGTGCAGCGTTATTATTTAGGAGTTATTATGTGAGATGTAAAGTCTGGATCTGATGAGTCTCAGAGCCCATCTCTGAGACAAAAGAATCCACATCCAGCATGTTATTAAAATGTGTGTGTGTGTGTGTGTGTGTGTGTGTGTGCAGTCTGCGGGTTCACTGAAAACACTGCACATGACTTTTCATCCTGGGCTACAAAACTCAGCTTTTCCTCTGCAAACTGTCGGGACTCAGAATTAAAACGTTTTCATCGAAACAAGGACAGAATCTGAGGGAGAATCTTAACGCTGGACCACAAACTGTCCGACAAGACGAGACAATCTGAGGCTCATCAGACCCCAGAACATAAAACAGCGTTCCACTTTTCCTTCGGAGACCGTGTCTCTTATTCTTAACTCAGGTTTTTGTCTTTTTTCACGGTGAAAGAAATGAATCTACTCCCGAGTTATTCTTCCTCAGAAAACGTGACCCGGCCTGACTGTGAGTCCTCTCTGAAGCTCCTCAAATCTCTTTAGCTCAGGATTTCTTCTCATTCTGATCTTTGGCCTCTGTTAGTCAGCACTTCAGAAAATATAGAAAATAATCCCATAAACACCAACACAGCCACTGAGCCGTCTTGTCTACTGAAAGGTAAAATAAGGAAGGCCCAGCCAGTGATCATGTGATGCTCTGAGGTGGGAAACATCCCTTTCTGCTCCTCTGCTGTAGATTTAAACAGACTAAAGGAGGAGCATCAGTTTTAAAACACGACAACAACGTCTCATCTAAACGTCTTAGTGATTCCATTTATTTTGGATTAGATTCATCTTTATTCTCATTACACATGTGCAGGTTTAGGTCAATGAAACGCAGCCAACATCCAGCCAGAAGTGCAAAAAGCAGCAAAATCAGACGTTTTAATAATAAATGAACAGTATGTAATTCATCATGTCAGTAATGTTACAGTAAACATATAAAGCAAATGTGCCTTAAATGTAGTAGACTACAGCAAAGACCACACAGGTTACAAGAGGAAAACACAATAAACAGTGTGGTTGCTATGGTTACTGAACTAGTTTAGTATAATGTGTGTTAGTCCAGATTATCAGTTCGTAGCTGATATGAGAGGAAACTCGATCTGAATCAGGTGAAAAATCTAAACATGTTTCATGAAGACAAAAAGGAGGCGTTTCCTCTGAGCTCTCCTCATTAACATTTAAACCTGACCTCAGAGGGCCAGCAGGTTTTTGTGGGCTCACCTTTGAGCTGCCACCCACCCACCCAGCGGCTCCCCACCGGCAGACCCTGACCCTCCCCTCGCAGGCTTCCAGTCCCGACGTGAGCTCAGCTGCAGACTTTCGTGACTCCGTTTTCTGAAGCTCTGCATGAATTTATGAGCGTTCTTGTCTTCTGGCTGCTGCAACTTAAAACTGTATCAAAGTGAGGAAGATTTATCAAAGTTGAACCAGACCCTAAAAGCTGCTCGTCAGACTCAGACAGGCGCTGATTACACACTCCGTCTCTAATGAAGCGTTGCTTCAGACTTAGGGATTAAATACAGTCACATACTTTGTTTTGCAGATGAAAACGAAGCTCAGTCGCCTTAAAACTGAATTAATTACAAAAACTGACACTGGCTTGTTTTATGCCTGCAGAGTCTACAACATGGTGGTTAAAATCTTTAAAAAGGTTCCCGCTTGTGTGAGTTTTTACATGATATAATTAAGTGTTTATTGTTTATTTAATAGTTTTGTCTGAGCTGTTTTATGCTGGTGTTTATATTGTAATGATTTCTTCTTTCTTCCTCTTTCCAAAGCCTCAACCAGGGGCGAGTTGTAAATTAGCTTAATGCTACAAACTCTTTATATACATACATACTCATCAGTTGCACTTTATGTCTTCTGTGTGTCTATGCATTGTCCCTGATCAATAATAACATAAACAAAACATGCATGAGTTGGAACATGCACTAATATTGTTTTTCAAATCAGAACTGCTGCATTTTCTCATGATTTTAAGGAGCCTGACATTTTGAAAACATGCTAGCTGTTGCAAACCAGCTCAAATATATGGAACTATTGAGTTATTTTGGCTGATGTGAAATGTCCTTCCCTCCGCTCCCCTGTGGAGTACAGATACATTTGGGACATTTCTTTCAGTATGTTGCTGCAGACAGACTCCCAACAGAGACATTTGTTGATTTGCATCTTTAAAAGTGCAGGAAACTTGCTGAATGTATTTTTGGCTCCTTTCTGGGTATTTTTACACAAACATGTGTAAATGTGTTGGTCCTTATGTTGGGTTTTAGGACAGAAGCCCATCTCAGAGTCCTGCTGCCAGCATCAGCTCTGAACGATGGCATTTTCCTCTGCCAGATGTTTGGAGGTTTCCACTGGCCTCAGAAAAGCTGCAGCAGCCGGAGAAAACAGGCCACTTTCACATGGAGCTCTGAACAAAGGATCAGGGCCCTGGAGGAGAAGACGGAGACACGGGAAGGCCTTTTTTCTTTCTTTCTCTCTTTTTTTCCCTAGCTGGCAGCAGAATGGACTTGTAGGCAGGAAAAGAGAATCTGGGGGGAAAACTAATGATGAAAAAGTCTACTCTATCCCTGCGCCTTCATTAAATACATGGAAAGAACGAGAGAGGCACATCTGGATTCAATCTGCATCTCTTTGATGGCATCAAGTGTTCTTTTCCCAGATCGGGGGGCTGGAAGCTATGGGATGTCTATGGCAGCTCGGAGCCTCGAGTCAACTCCTACCTTCTGAATGCATGACCCCCCCACCTCCACCTTCCCTCCATTCTTCATCCCTCCATCCTCACCTTTCCTGGAGACGGTGCTGCAGCTCTTCTCTTTCTGGTGGAAAAACTGGCAGCTGGTTACTTTGCATATTCAGAGAAAAGCCTCAGAAATATTCCATTTCTGAGGCTTACTGAATTAAAGCTCCCAGTGGTTCTGGGTTGTGTCAAACACAGCTAGATCAATCCGTGGCTCGTTGTGGTCGTAAACAGTTCATCTAACACATTTTTATGTACCTGAAGATGTAAATGCAACCAAAACCATCTACTGTTATGGTTGTGTCTACTATTGTAGATGAGATTGTTTTTTCTGTCTCTGGTTTGAGGCATGAAAATTCCCCTAAATCTCCAGTGCTTCCTTTAGGAGCTCTCACTGTCGTTGCACCGGTCCAGTTCCCCTCCATGCTCTGATGAAATGCTTTGTTTTAGGCCAACAGATAATGAGGAGGAGGAGGAGATTCCCAGCCTTCCTCATGCTCTGATTGGCCAACACACTGTAAAGTACCTGAGAATCACACACCTGCAGTAAAGCAGCAGGATCCAGAGAGGAAACTCATAACATGGAGTAATAAAACCACCAGTGGAGGATGTCAGGACACCACCCTCCCACACGTCTTCCAGCAAGATATTCAACCTCTGACTATGTTGTGAAGAAAAACTGTTGTAAGAGAGCCCATAACCTGTTTTTAAACCACAAATCCTGATCCAGTCCTCTGATTTTCTTATAATCAGTCCTGGTACCAGAGCAGTTCCAGTCTGGTCCTGGTACCGGACCAGTTCCAGAGTAACGTAACTCTGACCTCTGAATCTTTCAGGTAACAAAAAGGCTTCTAACTCGCGGGATAAACCAGAGTTGTGTTGACACATAACAGAAGACTTAGTAAAGAACTGGTTTAAACTGGATCTTTAGTTTCATGTAAGAAACCAGCAAAGATCAGACAGTCTGACAGGAAACAGGATTTCAGCAGCAACAAGGTGATTCCCAAACAGCTGGTAGCTGGAAACTTGGCTTTTCTCATCATGGAGGCAGAAACTGGACATGTGGAGGACAGAAGAAGAAGAGTCAGGACTAAAAACCATCTACAGCAGATGAACAGGATCTGAGATCCAGCAAAGACCTGAACCAGGACCTGAGAGATGCATCTGGACCTTCAGCTGATCCATTGGCCGAAGCCTCATCAGAAATGATCTCCATGGAAACGTGGCTGTCAAGAAGCCGTTCTTAAGGAAGAAAAGCAGGGAGGAAAGGCTGAGCTAGATCACATGACCCAAGAACTGGACTGAAGATCATTGGAAACAGGTCTGATGGAGGGACGGATCCTCCCCAGAACCCAGACCTCAACATTACTGAAGCATTGTGGGATCATCTGGACAGAAGACAGAAACATCCAAAAAAGAGCTTTGGAAAGTCCTTCAAGGATCCTGGAGAACTAGTCCTGGAAAGTCAAAGATACAAAATTCTACTGAAGACTCTTTTTAAAGAGATGACAGAAAGCTTCTCTAAGAAGTTTCATACTGGGCTGGAGAACAAAAAATAATCATTTTAAGCTCTTAGAACTGGACCGATTCTGGTTCTGACTCAGGATTTAGATTTATGTAAGAACATGTTTAAACAAATCACATTTTCTGGTTTTCCTTTAACAAAATGAGGCCAAATCAGGAGTTTTACACCAACATGTGCAACTTTCATTTTTAGAAAGTTTAAAACTGGATTCATGTTTGAAGGAACCAGAAATCTAAAATAATCTTTTTGTTCCATATTGTCCTCAGAAGCGGAACGGGGGTCTGGCCAGTGAGATTACCACCGAGCAGAGAGAGAACTGGGCCGAACCGGGCCATTGTTGTTGCTGATGTTTCTGCTGAACGCGGTGGAGGTGGGGGGCTCGCGGGGTCGGCCTTGGAAAAGTCAGACGCTCCATAAAGGTTTGCCACGTAATTACGGAGCTAATAATGCAACACTTAGACAGAGAGAGAGAGAGAGAGAGAGAGAGAGAGAGAGAGAGAGAGAGAGAGAGAGAGACGGCAGGCGGTAACGTCCTGCCTCCTCGCGCCTGGCTGCCGCTCACCAAGCTTTGCGCGCACACGGATCTTCGCGCATCTGGTCGTCATCAGCTGCAGCAGCTCTTCCTGCTCAGATGTGACTCAACCAGAGTGGGAAGAAAACTTCTTCTTGTTTTCACACCGGCCCGGTTCGGTTCTGGGACTGCAGGACCGACAGACGCCTGTGATTCTGCCGCTTCACGCGCACCGCTGGATGGATTGGCTGCGGCGGGTCTGACGACGAACGAACTTTGAAGTTTGTCCGAAGCCTTCTGGATCTGGATGTGAACAGATCCACCCTCAGCTCGGAGGAGCTGAGTTTGTTTTTCTGTTTCCTGGAGTTTCTCGTCCTGCATGCACGGATCTACTCATCTGGCTCGTGATTCTTCTCTTTCTTCCCTTTCTTTTCTCACCGCTCCGTTTTTTTCCGCTGTTCCCCATTTGCGTCATGACTTCTAGCTATGCGCATGTAATGGACAGGCAAGCCACGATAACAAACCGCCTGGAGAGTCCCATCACGTCTAACCTGGACAACCTGCAAGCCAAAAAGAACTTCTCGGTCAGCCACCTGTTGGATCTGGAAGAGGCCGGGGAAATGGTCGGCAGCCAGGCGGATGAAAGCGTCGGGGAGGCCGGGAGGAGTATGCTGGAGTCCCCGGGGCTCACCAGTGGGAGCGACACGACCCAGCAGGAGAGTAAGTTGAAGCAGATGGGAAAGAGGCCGAACACATGTTTGGGACGAGTAGAGGAGATCACAAACTACTTTTAGATTTAAAAACAAAAAAGAAAGAAAAATCCTCCATGTTTTGTTTGCAGAATTTTCTGGGAAATCCATCAAATTTTACTCTGATGTAGTTTGTAATGACAGCTTTCATTAGGCACTGGCGTGTGTCCGCGTGCAGAGCGCATGAATGGAGCTCTACAGAAAAGCAACAAGCGCGCGCGCGGAAGGAATCCTTTAGTGAGTTTTGGCAATGCATCATCCCTGACGGCCTCCCCCCTCAAAACGGCCATTAATTCTCCATTAACACTTTGATGTCAGTGAGGTATGGTGATGTTGGTGGACATGGTCGGTGGAGGAACCTGACGAGTCAAACTCCGGGTCATAAATCTTCTCTGCAGCACTGCTGACCTGAATGAGGCCACATTTCCAGGGTCCAGCTTCAGGTCTTCAGAGGAAAGGAGAGGGGGAAAGAATTCCTGCTAGAAAATACGCAAAGAGCCACATGATGACCAGGCGGCGCGTGATAGGATTGTTTGTTGTACGTGTGGAGTTATTTATGTAAAACCTAAAAAAATGCAGCTGTTTTCAAATTGCAGCCACCACCCTTCACGCAGAAAACGAGGTCGTTATCTGCGTGTTTGAAACTTTAGAGCTGATTATTGCGCCTGATGTGCGACTGACAATTGATCTTACCAGCAAGGAACTATTTCTTCATTTTACATAAAAATAAGTGGAAGCTGATTTGCGCAACTTGGAGAAATCCCCGTAAAATCGCAGAAAACAGCGCCTCGCTGAGCGTAAATAAACACTCATTTCACTCCATCTGCACGAGCTGGCAGAAACGTTTTAGCCTTTAATGAGTGTTTTTGTTATTTTTATTTTTTTTTTCGGCTAAAAACTGAAGCGTCGGTTGTGAGAAATATGCGGGAGGAAGTGACCGGGTCACGTCGTTAATTCACGCTTATTTTCAGCCTGTCAAACACTCAGAATATCGGAGCCTCGTCATTTGTCATAATTAGCGCGCGTGTCGTCATTCAGGCAATCAGGGAGTCAAATAACGGAAATTTAATGGCATCTGATTTGGCGAAGAGATGATTTCAGCAAACACAAAACAGGAAAGAATCCATCAGACCCAGGAAAGAAAAAGCGGAGTGATTATTAAAAGGACGGAACTTTTATTAGATTTGCGCTCAATAGATCGTTTGGTTCTGAAGGTAAAATGTGCATATATATATATATATATATATATATATATATATATATATATATATATATATATACATACACACACACACACATATATAGGCTATATATATATGTGTGTGTGTGTGTGTGTGTGTGTGTATAATATTACACAAAAAGAAGAAAACAACCAAATATTTAGTAAAAAAATTAATATTTTACCAGTTTATGATAATAGAAAAAAGTCTTTATTGGCTCCGTAAAACCAAATTTAGTAATAAAAAGCAGAAAATTTAGAGAAAGTGTTTCTGTTTTTGTCCTTGCAGGGATCAGAAATCTTGAATGACTTGTGGACTAATTGACTTTCACTGATAACTGCTAATGAGATCAGTCTGCTCGCACGTGCTGACCACAGCGCGAGCTGCAGAGTGATGAGGATGATGATGATGATGATGATGCCGGGGATGGCTTTGATTTGCCGACAGCCTTAATTAAAAGCTTGCGCGGGACAAACCGACGCGCAGGCGCTGAGAGAATGTTAAAAGAAACGGAGTCTGTTTTTGGAACTTTAAATAAAAAAAAAATCACGATTTTTCTTTTTTTGAGGAATTAAATTTTTTATTTTAGACAAATAAACAGAATAAACATTTTTCTGATTATTTATTTCCGCTTAAAATAAGAAAATAGATATTTGACCTTGTTTGTTCTAATAGAAACATACAGAATTTTTATTTTATTGTTTATGATTGTTTCTGCTGTTTTTACTGATATGATCCAGATTTTCAGCTCCAAATAAAACAAATAACGTTGTCTAAAATAGTTTCTTATATTTATTATTATTATTATTATTATATTTATTTTCCTCATCTAATTAACCTGTAAAAAGCCTCCGCGCGGCTGAAATCCTCAGGCTGAACCGTTGCAGGGAAAAACCAGATGAGGCGTTTGTACGTCATCAGACTGCTGCGCTGCGTCACGGCTTGCTCCTCATCCTCCAGCCTGAGTCCTGCTCTGGTTAGCCACGTGCGGCTGCCGCAGTTTTACTGCATCTCAGGCCGAATCCGCGTTTTTCTGCACTTTTCACCAAACTCCGCGTCAGACTGAAGGAAAGAAGACGAGAAGCAGCAGTTCAATAAAAACCCAGAGATTTATTTATTTATTTACCAGTTTAAATAAACACACACATTTTAATTGTTTAATTTAATTATTAAAATAAACAAACGTTTTGTGTATTTATTTATAGCAGCAACACTTTATTACAACTATATGTGTTTTACAGCTTTTTCTTCTATTTTTATTTATAGAGCAGAACTTCTTGCTGTGCAGGTTAATTCATTTATTTATTTAAAATAAAACAGATTAACCTTCATTAGGTTAATCTGTTGGTTTTGGACCCGGGGAGCCCGGAGCCACGAACGGTCAGCAGATAAATCAGAAGGTCAAACACTGATTATCAGGACTGTAAACACGTAAACAAATCCCTTTCTCCAGCTCGCAGATTGTGAAGCAGCTTTAATAAAACTCATGCAGAAAATTTGCAGCTTAAACGAGCTAAACGGAAACCAAATATCCAGTTTAAGAGACGAAAAAAAGAATCTTTTCTGAGCCTGAAAATCATTTAAAATAAAATTTAAACTGTAATTAATTTTTAACGAGACAAAGTATTCAGAATGATTTTAATATTTCTTTTAGTTCCTTTTATTTAAAATAATATTAATAAACATTATAGCAAAACAAATTTCCAAGAATACTAACAGGAGGAGATTAAACGTGCAAATGAGGACAATAATAATAATAATAATAAATAATTTTCTATCTATCTATCTATCTATCTATCTATCTATCTATCTATCTATCTATCTATCTATCTCTATATATATATCTATATATATATAGATATATATATATATACACACGCTATACACGCTTTTTACTGCCCAAACAACCACGACTGAGAGTAGAAATACGCTGGACAGTGTTGGACTGGAACTCCACCACCGTCCCCTGCTACGCAGAGATGGAAAAGTCAGAAAAGCAGGAAATGCGTCATGAAGCGCTGCAGGTGTTGAAGTTAAACGTAGATCTGGGTCTGATGCTGACTTCATGTTTCTGTTTTCCATGTGACGGAGCTGAGGCTGAATTCTGGATAAAATCCACCCAACAAGCTTCTCTGTGTGGGACCTTCAAACCTTTTTCTTCTTCTAGATGAGCAGATGAACACGGAGGAGAAGAAGAAGAGGAAGCAGCGCAGGAACCGGACCACCTTCAACAGCAGCCAGCTCCAGGCTCTGGAGAGGGTGTTTGAGCGGACGCACTACCCGGACGCCTTCGTCAGGGAGGACCTGGCCCGCCGCGTCAACCTCACCGAGGCCAGAGTCCAGGTGAGTCTGATTTCCTCCTGCAGACATGTGCAGCAGAGAAGCTGCGGTGTTCAGCGTGCAGCCATCAAATCTCTGACACAGATCTAGTTAAAAACCCGCTGAGAGCCTGAACTTGTTTACAAGCAGAATTAAGCACTTTAGAAGCGACCGATAAGCAGACTTGGGGTCTCTTATCACACACGACGAGGACCAGCCTGGTCGGTGGGGACGTGGATGTAATGGCGTGTAATTTCCTCAGCAGTTTGCAGATCTGTGATAAACTGGAAGCGTGTGCAGCAGATGAGGTCTGCAGCTGGATGCTGCGCTGTGATTGGTCCAATCAGTGATGTCACACATCCAAATGTAGTCGCTCAACATTTAACACGAAGGTTTTAATTTAAAGACATGATGGAATCAAAGTGAGAACTAGACGCGATTCCATCATGAACCAGCTACAGATGATGAGGTGAATCAGAATCAGTTGGGCTGATGAACTTCAGGAGAATCTGGACCTTGATGAAGCCGCGTCTTCATCCAGTTTCCTGATGATTCATCGTTTCTGACATCATGCAGTCAAGCTAAAAAAGTTTCTGCTGGAACTTCAAATACAAGAAGTTTCCAGGCGAAGCTTTTTTTTTTTTTTTAAGCAGCGGTGGATCTACAACCGGCGGGTCTCTTTCTCCCTCCTAAGAAAACAAAGACGATATTTAGGTTTAAAGGTGAATAAAGATTTCTAAAATAAGTCCAGAAAAGAGTTAAAAGCCAGATGTTGCTTATTGTGCTGAAAGTTCTCCAGACACAGATTTTCACCGTTTCTCAGAACTGCCATCAGTGGTCACGCGGGCTGTTTTACATTTTCAAATATTAAGGAAAATTAGCATTAGAATGAGAGTTTCAGTGTTTTTTCATTGTTGGATTTGTATCATTTTTAGCTTTTATCCTGATTATGGATAAAATAAATTAGCTGAAGCCTCTAACCTTTAACATGACATTTTAAAAATTCTTTCTTCCTCATATTTCACGTTTTTTGTCTCCACTTTTGAATTTTTTGTAATTGTGGCAGCTTCTAACATCTAGATTGAGAATAACAGACCCATCAGAAAGCTGTAATAATACCAAACCTGCAGAAATTCCTTCTTTTACTAACTTATTTAACTTTGTGTTAAAACTTCCGCTGGAGGAAGTTTCTGCAGATTATCTCCTGCATGTCTGTGAAACACCGACATCACGTTGGATGCCATAGTGAAGTTTTTTAGGGGCCAAACATTAGATTTGTTGTTAGTATTTTTTGTAAATAATCTTTTATTTCAATGCAATGAGAGGTGCTGAGAGATAGAAAATATTTATTTTTACAGATATAATGTAAGGACATAAAACTTGGGGTGCAAGGCTTTAAAGTAGCGGGGCAGTTGCCCCCTTGCCCCCCTGTAGATCCGTCCCTGTAGGAAAAGGTATTTTGTCATGATCTGAGCTGTTTTTGGTATTTTTTGCATTAAACTATTAGGAGTAAAGATACACATTATAAACACATCTTCCCCATTTTATTTGAGCTGTTTCTGAATTTCTGACTCAGAAACAGTAAAAATAAAAAACAAGACTTTACTTGCAAATTACAGGATGCTTTGGACTTTTGAGCATTTTCACACAGTTTGAGCAGAAAACCTGAAAACCGGATCTTTTAAAAACTGAGACGGCAGGATCCCCACGCCGGGCCTGTTTATGTGGCACGATGAAAATGAAATCATATCTAACATTTATAGGAGAGCTGCTGAGTCCCTCCAGAACCCCATCCTGCCTCCTCATTCTTGCTCATGTTCAAACCAGAATCACAGCAAGAGACGTATCAACATCCATCGTCTAACACAGATCTTCTCTAACTTTTTGAGCCACGACCCCCAAAATAACGTTGGTGTTCGTGACGGCGTAGAGGTTGATGTGTGGCGCATCAGAATCTCCATAAATAAGTAGGATAAAAGGGATTTTGGTGTTTCACTGCTGTGACGAGGAACCTACATGCCCCAAATAATAATGAATTTGAAAATTTCAAATTCTGATTTTTATTACGGCGTGTGTATTAACTTTGCTGTTTATGTGTTAAAAAATTAGATTTATCTCTTCATTACTGGTTTATTTAGACAGCCCAAGTAAAAATTCCAGATTTATTTGATAAATGTAGGCTATGTAGTTTTCAAAATGATCTGGTGACCCCCTAAAATTATATCACGACTACCATAGGGGTCCTGACCCCCAGTTTGAGAACCACTGTTCTAACAGACACATCACTTAAAACAAGGCTGCAGGTGACAGCTGAAACATGTCAGGTGTGTTACAACATCCTACTATTACTGTCTGAATAGAAACAAAAGCTTATATCACTGAAAACAGCTGTTGTATTTACTTTGAACAGATGCAGCAAATAACCGTTAACCAGCACATCTACGTCTTCACATGAGCTGCAGCGTCATGACCTCCACTGTTTACTTCACCTCAAACACCTGAAAGGACGAAGCCTCCGCACCTGAATCTGTCTCCATGCTCTCGTTTCTCCCCCACACATACTCAGCACCATGAACATGGCGGAGAGTCACGTGTTTTCACCTCCAGTCAGGTCACATAAACAGAGAAATAAAAAGCTGCAGAGATGCGCCGCCATCCCAGAGCGTCCTGGACAGAGACGGGCACGCAAGTCGCTGTAGCTGGTTGTAGGAGCCGAGTTAGAAAAGCAAAGAAGTTGCACAACAGTTACAGTTGCAGCTGTAAAACCCAAAGTTGGTTTTACTAAAATAAAGTTAGCAAACTTGTCAAAAAGTTTTAGGAAGTTAAATTAACTGGAGAGTTTAAACACAAAGAAACTTGATGTGAGCTACGTAAGTGTACCTTTAACAGAGGGTACGTATTTGTACCTTTGCAGTTTGTACCCTAGCAACCGGCATCGTACCTGCGGTGAGCTTCTCCAGCCCTGATTTAAACGTGGAAATGCCTCCCATCACGGGGAAAGCCATTCCCACCACTGCATGTTAGAAATATGGACAAAGTCTCTCAGAATCATGAGATAAAATGTCATAAATTATTTTAACTAATATAGACTTTATATCTCAAAATTATAACTTTGAATCTTTAAATCTATAACCCTGACCTTTATTACACAATAATGACTTCTTATCTCATAATATAACTTTATAGCATCATCATAATGATTATATCTCATTAAAAATAACTACATTTCATAATTATGAGATAATTAATTTTTTAAGCTATAAATGGTGGGAATGGCTTCCATAAAATGCCTGTGAACACATCAGAGACCATGTGTGGTTCAGCGTCTCGCCCACAGAAACACAGACATGCTGGGGGATTGGAAACCTGGGCTCAAACCACCGACCCTCTGACAGGCAGACGACCGCTCTGCCTCCTGAGCTACAGCCAGGGCTACAATAAAATCAGAATAATGTGAAATAACTTTAAAAATGAGTAAGGGCTGGATAATAATAATAATAACAATAATAATAATAATAATAATAATAATAATAACAATAATAATAATAATAATAATAATAATAATAATAATAATAATAATAATGATAATAATAATAATAATAATAATAATAATAATAATAATAATAATAACAATAATAATAATAATAATAATAATAATAATAATAATAATAATAATAATAATGAAAATGAACAAATATAAATTTTACGTATAAAGTTTTTCTTTTCCGGCTGTTTGTACAAGAAACAGTACAAATATGTAATGAGGACATAAATGTACCTTTCAGGCTTGCTACAAATTGAAGCCCTGATGCGTCCTCATTTAACCCTGGAAGGCAGAAATGTACTAAAACTGCCCGTTTTCCTGACAGTGAGCAGCAGCTGCCTGAACAGCTGGCTTTAACAGAGGATGACAGTAACGGCTATGATTACAGTTTGATGCGATCAGTTGTTGATCTGGCTTGAAAAGGGAAAGTTACCCTGCAGGAACTGGAGAAAACGGCCAGATTTAATGATCATTCTAACAGGTAAACTGTATTTTTATGTCTAGAACATGTTGGTGGAAGGTGGATTATTGCTGATATGCGACCAGAACATGTTTAACTGAGATCTGGTTTCCTCAAACCAGAAGCTGGAGACCATGAAAGGGTGATGGTGTTTAGACATCTTATTCTCCTTAAATAAATTAATTTGATTCATTAAAATATAACAGAGGAAACAAGATAATAGAAAATTAAAAGAAGAAAATTTGACACATTTTAATTTTTATGATTGGAAAATAGACATGACATTAGATTTATATCAGATTTTTCCCCCTCTTCTTCTTTTTATGTGTTGTGTGAATTATTCATCAACTAAATAAAAAAATGACAGCAGAAATTTTTAAGCTGCTGAACTAAAAGTCCAAAGTTTAATCCATTAACTTCCTCTGATTTGCTTTATTTAACTCTGAGTTCTGAGGTCCTCTCATTAAAACTGCAGTAAAAACAAAATACAATTCCAGATGTCACCACTTTTTAGAAAAAATACAAAAAAAATGTGATTGTCCATAAAATACATGATCTTTTTTTTTTTTTAAAGTATCCTAAATGTACAAATGTTGAGTAAAAACATTTCCTTTTTTTCTATAAATAAAATTACCACTGTTCTAACATGCATTATACAGAAAATAACTCATTTTAAATGTTCTTTTTTCATAAAAAACAATTATATCATGTAATCAAACTGGCATTTAAAGGGTTAAAATATTTTTAATAATTACATATTTGGGATTTTTGATTGGGAGTAAAGTTGATTAAGTGCTTTGGGAAAAAATACTAATCTCTAATGTTTTATAGCAGTTTTTAGGACGGAACTTTTTTGTCCTTTAATAACCTGAAAGGGTAAATTTGTCCTGTTAACCTTTAAGAATCAAAGCTTCTCTAGAGAAACTTTTTTTTTTCTTAACTTTTTACAAAATAATCCCACATAAACTAACAACCAAAAGTTGAGGGAAAAGTTACCTTAAAGGACAAAAAAGTCCCTGATACCGCACAAGGGATAAATAGAAGTAGACATCTCCTCATCCCCTCATCACCATGGCTACATCCTCATCTCATTTAAAATTATTCAACTTTATTTATTTAATCAACATTTTCTTCTCCGAAAATAAATCTGACGTATTTGAGATGAGCATTAATAGCTGGATTAATTAAATTCTCTGAATATTTAACATTAAAGCCGACTGTTATGAGATCAAGTCGCTCTGAAAACACACCAGTCCGTCTGACGTCTGAACTGCAGAGAATTTCTGGGTCTGAGTTGCGTGAGCAGAACATCTTTTCCTCTAAACAGATTATGTTCCCATGCAGCCTGGGAGGCAAAGCTCAGGGAGGGAAAAACAGAGGTTTCTGCTCAGAACAACTGATGGCTGCTTGTAGAAGCAGAACTTCTGTCATGTCAGACTGCTGAATTTACCCTGTAAGGAGACGTTTCCGACTCACTCATTGTTAATACATCGTTTTATAAGTGAGGAAGATGTCTGGTTGTCCTGTTAGTGGGACTCTCTCAGTTCTCCGATAAGCATAAAATACTAATAATAATCCAACTTAATGACGTCATTACACATGATGAAGTAATTAAACTTAAGTTTCCTGCACGTCTAAATGTACCTCACCTTTAAAAAAACTTTTTAAAACCTCTGAAAGTATTTGTTCTGTGAGCAGAGTGCGAGGGAAGAGGAAATAGTGATGCTGGAGCGAGAGAAGCTGCACATCTGTGATTAATGTGAAGCAGAGCGATGCAGAAATCCTTTGATAAAAGAGACTTTGGGCTCATTCCTGAGGCAGTGCGTCAGCGGGCAGCGAGGCCCTGCGAGCTTCTAATAATGGATTTGATTTCACAGCAAGGAACAACATTAGCAACCCCCCCGAGTCACAACCATCATCATCTGTTCGGGAAGGAGGGTGTGTTGGCCTGATGAGGGCTGGCCAAGGCAACCGGAGGAAGTGCGGGTGTGTGAAAGGGTTTGAGGATGCAGATGTGGTGATTGTGAATCTCTTGACAGAAGGTTTTCAGATGAGTTTGTTTCTTTTTAACAGTTGTTTTGCCTGCTGGTCATACATGAGCGAAAAGATGCAGGAAACTGGTGAAAAATGTAACGTAACCCTCACGTTCCAGCCAGATCGTAGACCTTTTGGCCTGCAGCGCGAAGCGAGAAACATCAGAATGCATCACTGCTGCAAACAGTATGCAACCTTTTTTCTAACATGGATGAAGTCTCTACTGGAAAAATAGAAGATTCCCACAATGCAAAGCAACAGTGATGCACATCAACCAAAAATCTTCATTTTTAGGTTAGACCAGGAGTGTCAGCCTGATTCTAGTTTACCTCCAGTGATCTGGACCAGTAACATAACACATAACTTAAAAATATTCTGCCTCACTTTATTATTTACACGTTCATTATAATTCCAGGTATTTGGAAGTAAAAAATCCAGAATTTCACATCATGATCAGAGTATGTTTTCCAGATCTATAAGCTATTTTAATTGTACATACGTGTCCATTTCTACATGTGTGCAATAATCCTGACCACCCGAACTGACTCAGCTCATCATACAAACTGAAGTCACATCTATTAAGTCAGAAAAATAAAAAAGATAGAGCACGTTTTCCCCCTGCCTTGGAAATGTTTTACATTTAATTGGAAAAAATTAAACCTCACATGGACAAATGAGGGATTACAGTTACTTGTAAATTTGTGTGTCATCAGCATAGTTACGGTAAAATATTTAGCTGTTTTTCATCATTTGAGCAAGTGGGAGCATGTAGATGTTGAATAGTAGTGGCCCCAAAATAGAGCCTTGGGGAACTCCACAGGTTATGTAACAAATCACCAGGGCCGGGTTTAGGAAATGTCTGATGCAGGGGGACGTGGAGATGGACAGACTGGGAGAAGTGTGGTGATGCAAATGAGACCTTTTCTTTAAAACAAAAAAATGGGCTTGATTTTAGGAGATGATGAATTTAAATGGTCATCTGATGTTAAAAGTGAAGCAAAATTAGTAAAAAAAAAAACCAAACAACTATTTCTTTTGTCAGCTTTTGTTTACTGAGGATGATCCTGTGTCGTAAAGCAAATAGCTCCAATCACTGCTGCACAAACACAAATACTTCATTGATAACTGAAACTAAATCATCAGTTTTTTTCCATTTTTTTTTTTTTTTTTTTTTTGTGGTTATTGGTTGTTTCACTTCACATCCGGTGGTTTCTGACTTTTGCATCCTCTCCATTGAAAGTAAACAGTTTGGACAAATCGCTGATGAGATGATGCTACCTTATGATCAAGAACATGTAGTAGTGATGAGGCCAACATAGAAGAACATTACATGCTGCATTCATGTGCACTTGGACATCTGAGGCTTACCCAGGTAAAGGTCCGTTTTTGTTCCTCTACTTTCTCCTTTGGTTCATCAAGTCATGAGTTTGTTGTTTCAGGCAGAAACATGATCTGGAGCAGTTTGGTGGTGTGCTTATACTCATGCATATTAATCAGGACATTTTTTTTCCCTCGCTGGTGGAAATTTAAACCTTTAGGTTAATTTTAGGCATAAAATCTAACCAGCTGGAGTTTGAGAAAACTTTATGGTTTGTTTTTAGATGGATAATCTCAGGATGTTTATTGCAGGTAAATCTCTGTTTTCTGGCTGACTGAGGAATGAAATCAATCCCCAGTTTAGTGTTTTAGCCTTATCTCATTTTTCTATTTTTTCATTAGTTCACTCGGTCCTTGATCCAACTCTCCCATCATCAGTACCAAACCCACGGAGGAAAAGTTAATGCACCGCTGGATGGCAATAAGACTTAGGACACGGTGCAAAAGTTTATCCAAATAATGACACAATGAATGCTTGTTGCAGTCAAACCTAAAGGTGGTCTAGCAATATTTATTTTATTTTATTTATTTATTTTATATTTTAATCGATTTACTGTATACAGAAATCACTCTTCAATTTCAATAGTTTCTTTTATGAAATTCAAATAAAACCATTTGAATGTTTTATTTTCTGTTGTATTTAAAACCAGAGAAAATATAGGAAATTCTAAGATGGATGGAAGACAAACTGGAGATTTCCACTTACAGTCACGCATAGCTTCACCATCAAAATATGAAACATGGCTTTTTTATCTCAATGAATGAATCAATGAAAACTTTGTTGTCATTGCAGCAGATGCAACAAAATATTTTTCCAGTACAAATCCGTCAAAGAGTAGACATAAACAACATACAAACATAAGCAGGATCAGGTTGACTGAGGCAGCAGCCGCCGAGCAGGTGCCATTAAGACGCCATCTGTTAAGGCGGCGCTCAGTCCTGCAGTGACACATTTATTCCTTGTGTTTTTTTCATTGCAGGTTTGGTTTCAGAACAGGAGAGCTAAGTTCCGCAGGAACGAGAGAGCCATGCTGGCCAGCAAAAACGCCTCCCTGCTCAAGTCTTACTCAGGAGAGGTGACGGCGGTGGAGCAGCCCATCGTGCCACGCCCTGCACCGCGCCCGAATGACTACTTGTCCTGGGGCAGCGCCGCCCCCTACAGGTAGAGTTCCCTCAGTTACATCTGTTAGCATCTCCTCACTGCTTCACATCCTCACTGCCTCTGAACTAACAGATCATCCTCTGTGTGTTCTGATGGTCTGCAGTGCAGCTGGAGGACAGAATAAAAATAAAACCCCATCTCAGACTGTCCCTAAACTCCCAGCCTGACTTGTTTTATCCACAAGATAGACGAGCAGTTCAATGAAACCACTCTGATAAGAAAAGAAAGTTATTAAGATATAGGAGAGGTTCTCCAGAATCCCAGAGTCCCTTCCATCATCAGTGTCTCAGGAGCGGTGGTGTGTATCTCTGTGGGGTAAATGTGATGGATAGCTACCCTTTAGATGATCTACAGAAGGTTTCCAGGCATTTCTATCCTGTCCCAGAGGTTTACAGCTCAGCCACTAAATGTAGTTTTATTCTATATGGTAAATCCACAATGATCCATGATAACACCATCATCCTTCCCAGGCCTGTTACCCAAGTAGGCGCACCGGCAAACCGGGGGGGAGGCATTCAAATCTAGTAAAAACTCTCAAACCAACCTTAAACAAAAAAATAAAGGCATGATGAAACCGTTATCACATCTCCATCATAAAAACATCACCATCACTACTATGTTGTAAGAGACCTCTATTTAGACCTGGACATGATGATGAAGCCACTTCCTGTCAGACTTTCCACCAATCAGAGAGCTTAGATTGACGGTAACGTCCAATCAGGAGCAGCCAAAGATCAACCAGTGAGCAGAAAGTTCTATGTGTGTGTGAAAAGAAGAAAAATAATGCTCCTCTATGGCTGGAATAAAGCCAAGAAGACGTTTCTGATGCACGGTGGCGCCACAAAGCAGCTGAGCTGGAGTTGGTTTAGTGAGGATAGCAGGTAAATAGTAGCAGGAATAACTGGAAATGAGGAAAAAGTGGAAACATGGAAATAGTTTCTGTTGTTTTTGTTTCAATAACAATATTTTTTCTCAAGAAAAGGTTTGGTCACTGTTGAACTGTGTGTTATTTCTACAAGGTTCTGTTAGTAATAAATTCTGCTTTCTTCTTCTCGTCGGCCTTTATGCTGCTACATCTATTCATACGTTAATTTTACACAATTTTAACCTCAGAATCTGACAGCTGAGAAACATCATGTCTGATGCTGACTGGGATTAAAAGCTCCAGCTTCTATATGCAGTTTTATATATATAAAACAGATTGGAGTTTTAAAGTTCCTGCCAAGACTAACAGAAGATTTAAGCACTATAGAAATAGTTCCACAGGCAGAAAGAAAGAAGAAAAGAACAGAAGGAAGGAGGAAGAGCAGTAATGTAGAGATGAAAAGAAATGTGATAAGGACACAGGAATGGGGCAAAGCAACGTCCTCGTGGTCGAGAATTTGAAGCTCTTCCTGATTCCCCGCTGTGATGCTGCTTTTCTCACCGGGGTAATCTGGAGTTGTGATGACGTTGATGTGATAATGGGATGACTCTTGACTCTGCTGATGACAGCTGACAGTTTACAGAAACTCCTGAGAGGATCCAGACGGCTGGTTCTACTCTAACCCCGCTCATTGTTTTCTAGGCCTTTTATCCTCCATTCAACCACAAATGTTTGGGATTAAAGCAGTTAGCAACATGTGATTGGTTAGACCCTCAAAGTGCACAGTTGGTTTATAAATAACACATTTTTAAAGCTCATTGATTTTAATACTAAAGGGTTGCAGTTCCCGTCATGTTAAGGCAAGAAAATATTTGTTAATAATCACGTCCACTGTACTGGTGATGTGTTTGAACACAGCTCCCGTTCAGATTTAATGTGTAGAGGACACGTGTTCATCATGGCTGCTTCTTATATTTTGTGTTTAAGCATAGTATGTGCATGTTCCTCAGAAATTAACACCACACATTAGCAGGGTGTGATATAAGTAACCAGTAGGGGGCGGTGTAGAGGCCAGTTTGACCAGATGGAAGGTCACACCCATAGACTGTATATAAAAGATGGACGGAGCCTCCATGATGTCACCTGTAGGTTTCTGAAGAGCTGAATTGAAGCTCACTGGGCAGTTCCCACCGTCGCCATCTTGGTAGCGTCACACGTGTCGTTATTCTCGGAAAATCCAAAAATGGGCCAAGAGGTGGAGCTGAGAGGGGCACTGTGAAGGTGGGGGTGGATGATTGACACCCATCAAATTGTGAACTGCCTGTAGCTAAGAGCTAACCGAGCTAACCCGGAGCTAACGAGCTAACAGAGGTTGGCGGGCTAAAGCTAAGGCGCGCTGTTAGCCGGCTTAAAACCGCGGTTGTGCTGCACTCTTCCTTCTTGCTGTGGGTATTGGATACCTGTCAATCAAAAGGACACGACCCTAATTATGCCGAATTTCAAGATTTAATAACATCCAAACAGATGAGTTAGACAAAAATTCACCCCCCTCACAGTTTCAATGAAGGTAAACTTGATCTATTAATCCTAAAATGGATTTTTGTACCAGGCTTTAAACATGTTTATTTCTGCTGTGAAGTTGGTATTTTTAACATGGGAGTCTATGGGGATTTGCTCTGTTTTGGAGGCAGCCCCTAGTGGATGAGGGGGGAACTGCAATTTGTTGCTCTTCTGCATAGGCTTCACGTTTTACCGGCGGAGGTTGCTATTTGGTCACACCGCTGCTGTTGTTTTCCTCTAATGCTGCCATGTTTGTTGTTGTAATCCACTTCCATTCAGCTTTATTTGTTCAGCACTGATTCACAACAAAGTTGTCTCAAGACATTTATGGACATAAACGATTCAAGAAGGGTCATCGTGATCCAGTTAAAACAAACCCACATCAGTTCGTTTCTAATTACTGTGTTCAGCCACATGAACAGACTTAAGAACGTTTTTTCTCCAGAGCTCTGAATCCGGCAAAAACAGCTTGACTCAGGATAATATGAAATATGGTCACGTTACTCTATAATAAGAAGAGATGCACCAACACGGATACCTGTACCGGGTCCGATACTTCAGATTTTTTTAATGCATTAACAGCAAAGTTATTACTCATGTCATATTAAAAATCAGAATTGGGCATCATCTCGGCGTGAGAAGCTAATTTTGGGCATGTAGGAGCCATGTCACAGCGATGAACTGAATCCACTAAAAATGACTTTTTCCTCCTTATTCATGAAGTTTCTGACCGTTTTCCAGCCTTACATTAAGAGGAAGCTGCAGGACGACCCGTCTGACACAAATAACCACTCAGACATACTGGTCCACACCTCTTACCAACGAACTGTAATGGAATTTATTAGTAGTCCTACAGGTCCTCTGTATCATCAAGTACTCAGATCTAAGTACTTGTGCTTTGTTTGAGAAAATGTGGTATCGGTGAATCCCTAATGATAACCTACTGTTAACTGTTTGCATATCAACTTGTTGCTGCTACTGGTTTCAGTGATATTTTAGGGCCCATCTGCATTTATTTTGCATTCTGCATTTTTCTAACTTATCGAGACCATGCACCTGTTCAACACTAACTTTACCTGTATTTATTTCATTTTATAAATGTATTAAATACTCATTTTCTTAGACAGAATGTAGGTTGTATTTTAACTACTTTTGTTAATAATGGAACTTTGTGTTTTTCGGGTAATTGTCGAGCATACAGCTAAGCTGCTAAACACATTCAGTTGCACTGTACTGTCGTATTTTGCAGTGGCGATAAATTATATTCTATTAAATTCTATTTTCTTAAAAAAAAACTTTGTAAAAAATGCTAAGGAAACCCAATGGATTGCATTATATCTTCTCTTTGAATCCCCCCTCCAGAGCATTGATTATTGATTGATTACTGCTGTGCCTACTAGTAAACAGGACGTACTGAGTGGTTTCTCCAGCACCGGTCCGTGTTAACGTTCGCTTAATGTCACATGATATGCAAACAGTAATTTAAGAATTTTAAGTGATTTGATGTCCTGTGTCGTTGCTATCGGAAATTCTTGTTGGCTAGGTAGGCTGTCTCATTCCAAGAATGTTAAACGGACTTCTAAGTGTGCAGACTACGTAGGACTACGTCAGGAACCTAATTTCTGTTCTGCCAGCGATGTGTTCGATTTATGGGAAGACCAACATCACCGGGAACAGGACAAAAAAAATCTACATTTATCTAAATGAAGACATCTGGTTTTGTTACCATGGTAACTAAGCATGCTACTCTGACAGATGAACCCAGTCTGATGGCAAAATTTAAAGTTATCTCAGTGGTTCAATCAGCCGTTACTACTGAACATTAAAGTAACTATAGAAACATAGTACGCCGTCCTTCCTGGTCCTGGTTCTAACAGAGGTTTTCCTTCCTGGTCCTGGTTCTGATGGAGGTTTTCCTTCTTGGTTCTGGTTCTGAAGGAGGGTTTCCTTCCTGGTCCTGGTTGTGAAGGAGGTTTTCCTTCCTGGTCCTGGTTCTGTTGGAGGTTTTTCGTCCAGGTCCTGGTTCTGATGGAGGTTTTCCTTCTTGGTTCTGGTTCTGTTGGAGGTTTCGTCCTGGTCCTGGTCCTGGTTCTGACTGAATCAAAGAGAAGATTTGATTGTTTTCTTAGCTGGATATTATTGTTTAAACTGGTTTATATGAACACAGTTAGTCCCCGCAATCGACGGCTAAACCAGCATCGATCTTCATCCCGTCTCTTCTCTGAGATCCATCCAGCCAGTAAAGTCTGATTTTAACTCTCTTGCTCTCACTTTCTCTCTTTTTCTCCTCTGTTCCTTCGACAATATCCTCTTGCATTTTTTTGATAAATCTGCCATGGTGGTTGTTCAAAACGGCATGTTTGTTGATATCCAGTTTCTAGCGTGTGACATTGTGTGTGAAGCAAAACTCAGTTGTTAAGTGATGCAGTCTCCCAGAAGGAAAAGTTGTAAATGTGGTTTCTCAGCTTTTGGATGCTGCAGGGCAGCGGTGACTCTAAAAATATCACTTTGCCATCAAAGTGATTCAGAGATGCATATTTTAAAGGTCAGAAAAGTTAAAGAGTACATCTTTAAAATGGCCTGGTTATGGTTAGAAAAACATGGTGTAAAATGTCTTGACCAATCATCTGACTTTGACTGGCAAGAAGTGAAACCAACATGTTTCAGTTATAACAGAAATAAATGTGAAAAACACAATAACTTCTTATTTTAATAACTGAGCTGCTGCAGCAATAGGATGATTGTATTAGATTAGAAAGCTTGAGAAAATGTAATAAAACTGCTGCACCTCCTCCTCTCTTTCCTGCTGCAGAACATCATTTCACACAAGTGTCTCCAGTTGAAAAAGCACAAGCTGATACCTCAATAACCACATGTTAACACCAGCATGACATCCCACATACACATGCACACGCACCGCTTGCTCCATGTTATTGTTTCATTTCCTCCTCCTCTGCTACCTGAACATACTCCTCATAGTTCCTCTGAAAGTCCTCATCTCTTTTGATCCACCTGAACCCAAACGGACATGAGCTGCAGGTCAGAGCTTCAATCACTCAACCTTTATTTACACAAGGCCGGCGCCGCCTCATGTGCAAAATGAAACCATAATTTTCTTCTTCTCAACAAAATCCAAGAGCGCAATGCAAATGCAACCCTCTGTGCTCCCAATGTATTACCGTTTTTAATCCCAGTCAGCATCAGACATGATGTTTCTCAGCTGTCAGGTTATGAGCCTAGAATGATGTAAAATGAATGTATGAATAGATGTAGCAGCATGAAGGCCGACGAGAAGAAGAAAGCAGAATTTATTACTAACAGAACTTTGTAGAAATAACACACAGACCACTATTCTTCTTTTCACACACACATAGAACTTTCTGCTCACTGGTTGATCTTTGGCTGCTCCTGATTGGACGTTACCGTCAATCTAAGCTCTCTGATTGGTGGAAAGTCTGACAGGAAGTGGCTTCATCATCATGTCCAGGTCTAAATAGAGGTCTCTTAGCAACATAGTAGTGATGGTGATGTTTTTATGATGGAGATGTGATAACAGTTTCATCATGCCTTTATTTTTTTGTTTAAGGTTGGTTTGAGAGTTTTTACTGGATTTGAATGCCTCCCCCTCCCCCCAGTTTGCCGGTGCGCCTACTTGGGTAACAGGCCTGAGAAGGATGATGGTGTTATCATGGATCATTGTGGATTTACCATATAGAATAAAACTACATTTAGTGGCTGAGCTGTAAACCTCCGGGACAGGATAGAAATGCCTGGAAACCTTCTGTAGATCACCTGAAGGGTAAAATATCATCACATTTACCCCACAGAGCTGCACACTGAGACACTGATGATTTGGTGGAGTTTTAAAGGTTAAAAAGAAGTCAGAAGATATTTTTCTGCATCTCTACCTGCTTGCTGGGTGAAAGAAACAGCTGTGTTGTTTATTTCATTTCTAAGTGAAACTTCTTATTCTTATTTAAAAACAAGACTTTTTAAATGTTTTTTTATTTACACGTCAACATCCTGTAACAGCTCAGTAAATATTGAAGTTTCACCTCCATCAGTTTTTTTTTTTTTTTGTCTCTATGACTTTTCTCTTCCATCTTCATTCACCTCATCCTGCCTTGCAAGCATCTAACTCCAGACTAATGACGTTGAATAAAAACACTTTTCCTCTCCGCCTCTCGCATCACTCCCGTCTGTCAGCGGGAATGGGGCGGGGCCAGATCCCGTGACCTTCCTGACTAGGTGATAATGTGAAAACAAACCGTATTAAATCCACTGTTGACCCCTGTGACCCCCTCTCTCCGCTGCATGGAGACCGAGCTCTACTGGGCAACATTTTTTGTGACTCTGGTTACATTGGTCACAATTTACAGTAATCCTCTGTTATGAAAGTCGGTATAAAATGTCAAACCCAAACTCACTGAGAGGCTTTTGGCTTGACAGAGCAGTGTGTATGTGTTTGGGGCTTTTTGTGAAGCAGGAATAATACTATGTGGTGCTAACACTTGACTGTATATTATCCTGAAGCTGGTATCCGATGCCGGAGGGGGGGCCAGTGCGAGTGCCACAGAAAATGCTGCCCTCAGAGAACAAGTATGCTTTTACTTTACTACTCTGGTTGTTTTCTTGTTGACTTTCTGCTGTTTTTGCACGATTTTGTTTGTTTGTTTGTTTGTTTTTTGTCCCTGTTTTTGCAAAAGAATCCCTTGGGTGAGATTGTGCATGTTTTTCCTGGTTCTCTTTTTGCATTTTAAACCCACTTTTCAGTCACTAAGTGTTGGAAATGTTTTGTTTATTCTTTTCTTTTAATAGTTTGTGTTTGTTAAAACCCTCTTGAGAAGGTCAAATCATCAGGAAGCTTTATTTGTGTCAAACTTGGGCTGAGAAGTTAATTTACAGCAGGTTGCATGTGGTTTTAGACTGATATGAAACACTTTAAATAAATGGCTCAATCCTAAATTTCATCATGGGATCATACTGAGGACAGAAATTCCTCCAGATAAACCCATGACGTGCATTATTTGTGATCTGTGAAACAGAACAAAAAAAGTTCAAGCAAAGGTTAGTTACTTTTATGAAAAACCTCCCCAAACTCTAACACGTTAAGGCTGATAATCTGTTGTAGATATGGAGCTCAGACATCACATTTAATGACATTTAAACATAATAAGGAAGCGATGAGCTCTTGTAAGAGTGTAAGTTTGCAGCTGCTTCCAAATACATCAGCTTTGTAGCTGCTGCTCAGATTAAGCATGAATATTAACTCTTGTTGGTCATTATGGACTCTTTTGTCCCTTCAAAAACCAAAGTTTTTGGCCTCCATTAGGCTTGTCTTTCTCCATATGGGATCATTTTTTCTTAGATTTAGGTCAACAGGACACCAGGGACAAATTTACTTCCCCTTCAGGTCATTGGAGGATAAAAAAGTATTTAAAAAAACCTGCCATAAAAAAATTACAGGGTAATTTTTTTCTACTTATTTTTCCTTAAATCTGTCAGTCATCTACAGTCCTAACCAAGTATACGAAGAATGCTGCTATGTAATTATTAAGATTATTTTAACCCTTTATATGCCAGTTTGAGTACATGATGTAACTGTTTTTATTATTTTCCACATGATGCATATTAGGAGGATGGAGATTTAAATTTTTTTATTAGTTTTAAGTACATTTAAAGAAAAAAAATTAAAGAAAATTCCCAAAAATGCATTTTATTGAAAATAGCTCATCTCGTGTTTTTTCCATAACAGTGACATCATGTCATTTAATTGGCATTTAAAGGAAAAAAAATAATAAGAAGGAATTCATATTAGGTGGTTTTGATCAGGACTGAGGTTGATTGAAAGATGTGATGAGAAAAAGTGGAAGAAAATATTAATCTATTATGTTTTTAAAGCAGGTTTTAAAGAGAGGACCTTTTTGTCCTCTAATGATAGTAAATTGAAGCAAACAACAAGGTTGAAAACACAACAGATGGGAACTTTTTTTCTGGGTAAAAACTTTCATTCTTGAGCCAAAAACTGGACCATCTGAGTTTCATCTGCAGGAAGTAAAGATTTTGAACAGTATGCTCCATAGTAACTTTGGCTCTGCTGACTTCACCCACAGGTGACGTAACCTTTCACTTCTTGTCCCCCAGCGCCATGGCAACTTACCCGCCCACCTGCTCCAACACCAACACATCCCAGGGAATGAACATGGCCAACAGCATCGCCAACCTGCGGCTCAAAGCCAAGGAGTACAGCCTGAACCAGGTGCCCACAGTCAACTGAGAGCCGGAGAGGGGAGGGGACCCTCGTTGCCGGCATCATCTCTCACACCCTGAACTGTGAAGTCTTCTCTGTTTTCTGGAGCAGCCATGTTGCTGTACAACCACCCAGTGATGGCAGGATTTCCCCCTCTGAGGTGACCTCTCATTTTTCTCCTGAGCATCACCGAACTGAAAGACATGGAGGCTGGATGCTGAATATCTGCATAGTTTTACATTTGTGACTGAGACTGAAACGGAGTTCCAATCGGAGGACTTGTTTTTTTAACAGACTCACTTGGACGACGTGGAATCCACTTTGTTTTCTGTGGTGAGGATCGAGTTACTCACCAAACGTTGGATCAACTCCCGTCTCTCTCTTTTTTTAAACCAACCAACCAAAGACTTTCTCTGACATTTACTCATTTTTTTCTAAAGGTAGTTTTTTTCACTTTTCTTTCCATGATATACCACTGAGGAGCAAACATTTCCATACATTTTGAATTTCATGTTATAGTCCAGTATAAAGGAGAAGCTAATGTATTTCTGAATTCAAATCCAGTAGATAATTTCCTATGATATCCTTTATTTGTAACAGAACCTTGTATATTAATAAAAAATGTGTTTCAAGCAATGCAGTGGCAC